>NC_052490.1:17109622-17186083 GCF_009730915.1 Dioscorea cayenensis subsp. rotundata
ACCTCTTCATTTGGTTACATTTCTATTCAAATATGGGTGTTAGACCTAGTACATTAATTTGGGAATTAAAGAAATGATTGATAGTTACCCAAAGAAAGTTTTATATATTCAGTTTTATTTGAATAATTGAGATCAGATTCATTGTACTACCACCCATCATTCTTTCAAATAAGTTTTGTATTCTTGTACTCTATGTCTATGATCACTAAATACCTGATAACTTCTTTAATGAATAAAGTATTACAATTTTAATCTATTCAAAGATTAATTCTAAAAGAAATATATGAAAAATTAGATTCATCAATACTTAATTAAAATAAAATGTTTCCAAACTTGAAAATCTACATTTTAATGGCCAATGTCACTTTTTAATCTGGAAGATGACATTCTCCAATCTCCTTCTAAGTGGAAAGAATGTATCATAAAGTTCATTAAGGGAAACAAACTGAACTAATTTAGAAGGACAAAAGAAAACATATGTTCAAAACATATATTCTATTGGTTTGAAAAGGAACTATGACCTTTTAGAAAATGCACTCATTTCATAATTTTCAAAGAAATTTCTTAAATCCAATTTATCAAGTTCATACCTAAAACAATTTCTCAACACTTTACAGTCTTTCGAAACAAAAAACTCCAAAACATTATATAGCAAATATATGAACCATCGTATCTATACATAAACCAATATAAGTAGCAACAAATTAATTTATATTGATTTTTATATAAAGGCACTATTGCAGCCAATCTACAATGAATATCCTTTTATTAAAAACAAAAAATGAAGTTTCATGTTTATTCCTAAGCTCCGCATCAGTGAATCTCATCACAGTCATAACCTCAAAAAAGCAAAGTATCAAAGACCAGATTCTAATGTATGGTTTGGTATATCAGTCCTCTACGTTACAAATTTATTTATTAATTCATTTTTCTAAAGATGTTGTTCAAGAATTCAACTGAAGCTAGATCGCCTTTAAACTGCGACTTTTATTACTGAAATGACTCAATTAGTCTTTATTTTTCTAAAGAGGAAGCACCAATTTCATTCTAATTAGATCAAGGAAAACTTGTTGACTTCTCTCGAAAGCATCGAAAATGACTCTACCACAAATATGCTTCCTTTACTAGATACATAAAAGGTTTAATTTAATGTTAAACTTAATTTTGAAATACAACTATCATACTATAAATACATGCTATCAAATATATTGATAATTATTTTGTAACAGATGTGGGTGTTATGTTGATTTTGACAAAGTTAACTTACAGAGGAAATGGATGACCTCGACAACAGGTATCCGCAACAATTGGAAGTAGTTTAATGTAAAAGCGAAATGTATAGCTCACTGATTGATCACCATCTCCCAGCCTCTTAAGGTCCTCTTTGTGTCTAGGAAATCATATGTGAGAAATATGAGCTTGAAATATAGAGCTGGGAAACATTAGAGCAAGATCAAAGTGTGCTTGAACAACAACCCATGAACAGAGAACAAAGCTCTAGACGCCAAAATGTTGGAACGGATCGAGCTGCCAGAAGGGCGGCAATCTTGAGACTGCCAGAGTGATGGCATCGGGCCCACGGGCCACGCATGGAGGATGGGGGTGTTGGGATCAAGGACCTCGATATTTGACCCTACGCGAGAAACGCCGCTGCAAAGAGGTAAGCAGCTTAAAGGAGGAGACAAAGATCATGGATTAGTGTTGGGGTAAAGAGGAGGTAGAGAGATATCGTGCATAAATTCACGAAAAATAACCTTTGGCTCTGACTCTACTATGCCTTTTGTTGAATTTTGGTGCCACTTGGACTTGGTCAGGCGAACACAAAAGTAAATTGTGTGTTTTCCAAATACAAATTTCTAAGTAAAACTTATATTATAAATTAGTAATTAGAAAAAGTGTTTTTTTAATTTATAACTATATATTTATTTGAGATATGATTTGATCATATTAGATTATTCTATTAACAGATAGTTAAACGAATTGAAATGTAACTCATTTCGCACATTGTTTTATTAATTCAAAAAGTGAGAAAAATCAAATTAAACCTGAATTAAATTCCAGCGAATGAAATTTATATTACACAGCCTTGAAACAATTACTTTGGTATCATGTTTCTTGATGAATTCACCAGAGGCCTGTCGGGCAACCTGGCTTGGTAATTAATAGTTTTCTCTTTGTGAAAGGATATTGTTTAGATTCAAAAACGAGAATGAAATAGGGAATTTGATTGAAAAATATGAGAGATTCAAAACAAAAAAAACATGTAGAGATGAATGATTCAAAACATTATAGTCGCTCCAAAAATAAAAAAATAGATTTAGTTTCTCATTAAAAAAAATAGGGGAGAGTAGGATAGTTACCATTCAAAATAGACATTATGAGAAGAAAGATACACTCTAACCAAGCACTCATGGCGAAGCCGATTAAAAAAATTGAAAAATAGGAACATTTCTAAAAGTAAACATGTGATTGTAGGGGTTATGGATGGGAACAAAGAATTAGCCTTTATTTCTAAAAGAAAACATAGAATAGGAGATCGATTTGGAAGATAAGAGACATTATTTTAAGAAAACATTATATTAATATTCTGAATGAAAGTAGAGATATTACTTATAAAGAAATATGTATCATAGTTTCGATTAAAAGTTATATGATTCTGGAAATTGAAAACAAGAGATTAGAAGGTTTCTATTAAAAAAATTTCAGCAAATATTAGCATATTGAAAACTTCTAGAATTAGGGCTTTGATTGAAACCCAAAGACATTTCAAAAGAAAATAAGATTAGTTTTATTTAAAAGAGAGATTCCCAAAACCATAAATTAGTGTTTGATAGAAAATTAGAGGTATTTTTCCTAAAGAAAAATAGGATTAGGTTTTAACTAAATATCTAGGCATTAAGAAAAGAAACAAAGCATTATGGATTTTGATTGAAAATAGGGAGACATTACTATAAGAAAATATAGGAATTAGGGTTTTGATTCATACATAGTTGACATTCAAAAAAGGCACATAGGATTAGTGTTTCTGATAGAAAATTGAGACATTCCGGTAACAAATATAATTAGGCCTTGATTTGTGTTATATAAGACATTCCAAACGAAACATAGGATTTGGGTGGTTTTACGAAAATAGGAGAGATTCCAAAAAGAAAACGAAGAATTATTGTTTTGATAGAAAAATAGGAGGCATTACAAAAAAAACTTAGGATTGTGTTTTTGGATCAAGTGTAGGGCACAAGAAAAAGAAATATAGGAGTAGGTTTTATTGAAAATTGTAGAACAGCGTAGCAAAATGTCGGATTGATGACTGATCTAAAAAATAGTAGATTCAAAAAGAAAACATGGATTGAGATTTTGTTAAAATATAGGAAATAGCCCTGGAAAGAAAGAATAGAATTAGGGTTTGATTGAAAAGGAGATATTTAAAAATTAAATATGGGTTTACGGTTTTTACCCAAAACAGCTAGGCACCAAAAAGAAAAACAGAATTATTGTTTTGATAGAAAAATATGCCATTTGAAACAAAACATACGAATAGTTTTTGATTCAATATATTAGGCACAAGAAATAGGAGTAGGGATTTGATTAAAAATTGAGAGCATTACAAACAACATCGATTAAGATTTTGATTCAAAATAGATAATTCTCAAAAGAAAAATATAGGATTATGTTTTTGATTGGGAAATATAGTAGCCATCTCAAAGAAACAATAGGATTAGGGGTTTTGAGCTTGCAAAAAATATGAGATATTCCAAAAATATAAAATAGGATTAGAGTTTTGAATCAAAAAAATAGCGGATATTCCTAAAAGAAAATAGTGGTGATTTAACTGGTTAAAAAAAAAAAATAGGAGGCATCTCCAAAAAAAAAAATACTGCTAGAATTAATATTTATGGATTAAGAAATATGAGGAATTGAGAAACAAATATAGGTTCAATTTTTGTTTGCTAAAATTGAAGATAATCAAATACAAAAACGAAGATTAGTGTTTTTCAGAAATAAGAGTTAAAATTTCAAAAGAAAAACATACTATTAAAGTGTTGATTGAAAAAATAGGGACATTACTCCAAGAAAATATTGGATTGGGGTTTTATTTTGAATAATGGATCTCATTGTTATAAGAAATGTGATAAGCATTTTAGATTGAAAAGTACTAGGCATCTGTGAAAAAGAAAAACATATGATTATTAGTTTCTGATTAAAAAATATGAGACATTTTGAATAAAAAAACACATAGAATTAGCGTTTTGATTGAAAAAAATAAGACATTTTCAAAACACAGTATTAGGATTTTAATTTAAAGATAAGAGATATCGGCATTAAACATTGATTAGTGTTTTGAAATTAAAACCAAAAAATAGGGCGCATTTCCAAAAACATAGGATTAGGGCTCTAGTTAAAATAAAGACATTCCAAAACAGTTCGCTAGTGTTTTGATCAAAATAAGAGGGATTTTGAAAGAAAAATATAGGATTAGGGGCTCTGTTTCAAACAGGGTGGCTATTGCGGAAAAAAGGTAAACTATAGGATTAGGGTTTTGATTAAGATAGTAGAGACACAAAGGGTAAAAGCTAGGATTAGGGGTACAAAATAAAAAATAGGTAATATTATTATAAGAAAATAATGTTAGGGTTTTGATTGAGGAACAGTAGATTAGTACCCAACCTAAAAGACAATATAGGATTAGGAGTTCTCTCAACAGACACAAGATATAAAAAATATAGATTAGGGTTTTGAATGAAACTTTGGAGGCATTACCATAAGAAAATACAGGGATTGGCGATATTAATCTGCAACAGTGTAAACATTCTCGTAACGAACATACGGCTGTAGCCTTTATTAAAAATATGAGATATCAAAAAAAACATAGGATTAGGATTTTGATTAAAAAATTGGAGACTCTCCTATAAGTAAATATATGATTAGATTTTTGATTAAAAATTAGAAAATAGGGATACTCGATAGAACGATTATTAGTAGTTTTGATTCAAAAATAGCAAACATTCCCAAAAAATAAACAATTAGGGTTTAATTCAACATTGTAGAATTCTGAAAAAGAAATATATAGGGGTTTGGGTTTTGATTGAAAACAGGAAGACATTACTTAAAATCAAAATCATATTTTTGGTTCCGAATCGAAACCCGATCCTATATCTAATTTTGGGAATGTGGCTCCTAATTTTAATCTTTTAACTAAAGCCCTAATTTATGTTATTTTTAGGTATGTCTCTATGTCTGAACCAAAATCCTAAATCCAATGTTTCTATTCATAATGTCTCCTTACTTTTTGAATCTGTGCTTTAATTTAATATTTTCTTTTGAGCGCTCCTACTTTATCAGCATTTTTAATAAAACCCTTGTTTTTGTGGAATGTCACATAATCTAAAACATCTAACCTTATGTTTTGATTTGCAAAATAGGATTTAGTATTGTGCCGCTAATATTAATGTCCATGTGTTTTCTAGCTGACAGATTTCTATCATTTAATTAAAACCTCGAATCATATCATTCTTCCTTTCTTAATGTCTACTGGCTTTTTAATCAAAACCCACTCTTATGTTTTCTGTAAATACTTCATATTTAACCAAAACCCTAAGATATAGTGTGGGAATATCTCATTTCTTTCAATTAAAACCCTAATCATAATGCGTTTTTGAATGGCTTTCTATTTTCCAATCAAAACCAAACCCTATGTCTGTATTATTTCATATTTTCAATGAAAAACCTAATCCTATGTTTTATTTTTGGAATACCTAAATGTCTTATATCTTCTCACCAAAATTAGAATCCTGGTATTTTCTTTTCTTAATGGCTCCTATTTTAATCAAAACCCTAATCCTGCGTATGTGGGAATGTCCACTATTTTCAATCAAACCCTAATCCTGAGCTTTTCGAAATTTCTCGTGATGGATTTGTATCAAAACGAATCCTATGTTTTCTTTTGAAATAAGTCTCTATTGTCGCAAACAAAAACTAAAACTCTTTATCTTTCCGTTAACGTCTACTATTTATCAATTTTGAATAAAAACTATGACCTTAGGTTTTATTTTGGAAATATCTACTATTTTTAACCAAAAAGAATAATCTACATATTTTCTTTTGAAATGTCTTCTATTTTGAATCAGAAACTGTGTTAATCCCTATGTTTTGCTTTTGCTTATTGTCTCATATAACTCAAAACCCTAGTCCTAGTGTTTCATTTCCTAAATGCTTTCAATAGAATCTAAACCTCAATCTTATGTTTTCTGGGAATGTCGGCCATTTTGAATCAAAACAATAATTGTTTGCTTGTCTTTTCGAGACTGTCTCACATATTTTCAATTGAAACCATAATACTATGTTTTCTTTTCGGAATATCTACTATTTTGAATAAAACACTAATCCGGTGTTCTCTTATAGTAATGTCTCCTATTTTTCAATCAAAACTCTAATCCAATATTTACTTTTCAGAATGGCTACTATTTTTAAATCAAAAAACTAATCTGATGTTTTTTTTGTAATTCCTCATATTCCAGAATAAAAATCCTAATCCTATATTTTTACTTTCCGAATTCCTCCTATTTTTTGAATCAAAACACTAATCTTACGTTTTTTTGTTTAGGGAATGTCCGCTATTTTGTAATGTCTCCTATTTTTTAATCAAAACCGAAATCCTACTTTTTCTTCTAGTATTGACTACTATACTAGAATCAAAACCCTATTACTATATTTTCCTTTCGTAATGTCTCCTATTTTCAGAATGAAAATCCTAATCCTATATTCTCTTTTTGTAATGCCTCTTCTTTTTGAATAAAAATCCCAATTCTTCTCCGTTGTTTTCTTTTACTAATGTCTCTTATTTTTCAATCAAAATACTAATACTCTATGTTCTTTTCGGAATATCTCTTATTTTTCAATCCTATACTTTTTCTCTTATTTTTCAATCAAAACCAGAATTGTATCTTTTAAAAGCCAAGTCCTATGTTTTCTTTTGGCAATGTGTCCTACTTTCAGTTTTGAATCAAAACCCTAATTCTTTTTTTTGTCTTTTCGGAATGTCTCAATTTTTTTTAATCAAAACCCATATACTATCTTTTGTTTTGCTAATGTGTGCTAGTTTTTAACCAAAGCCCTAATCCGATGTTTTCCTTTGTAATGTTTCATATATTTTAGTAAAAACCCTAATCATATGTTTCGTTTTCAGAATGCCTACTATTTTTCAATTTTGAATAATGACATTAATCTTATATTTTCTTTTTGGAATGCTTGCTATTTGTGAATCAAAATAGCAATCCTACGTTTTGTTTTTCAAATATCTGCTATTATTTAATCTAAACAATAATTGTATGCATTTTTTTTGGCAATGTCTCATATTTTTCAATCAAACCCCTATTCCTATGTTTTCTTTTTGGAATATTTCCTATCTTTCAATCAAAATCCGAATCCTATTTTTTCTTTTCTTAATGCCTCCTATTTATTAATTTTGAACCAAAGCCCTAAACCCACGTTTTCTTTTGGGAATATCTCATTATTTTCAATCAAACCCCGAATCCTATATTTTCTTTTATTTTTTGAATCTCTGCTAATTTTGAATCTCTATTTTAAATTAAAACCATAATCTTAGGTTTTTTCTTTTACTGAATGTCTACTATTTTTTTATCAAAACCCTTATCTTATGCTTTCTTTAGTAATGTCTTTTGTGTTTTGAATCAAAACCCTAATCCATTTTTTCATTATGACAAATAGGATTACGTTTTTTATCAAAAATAGGACACATAACATTATGGTTTTTATTAAAAAATCATGAGACATTCCGACCATAATCCTATGCTTTCTTTTCGAAATATCACTTATTTTTCAATCAAACCCTAATTCCATATTTTCTTTTATGAATGGCTCCTATTTTTCAATTTTGAATAAAAACTCTAATCCTATGTTTTCTTCTTGGAATGCATGTTATTTTTTAATCAAAACATTAATCCTATATTTTCTTTTAGAAATGTCTGCTATATTTTAATGTAAACAATAATCGTATGTTTTCTGTTGGTAATGTCTCATATTTTTCAATCAAAAAAGTTATCCTATGTTTACTTTCGGAATGTCTCTTATCTTTCAATCAAAGCCCGAATTCTATGTTTTCTTTTTTGAATGTCTCCTATTTATCAATTTTCTACCAAAACCCTTACCTGTGTTTTCTTTGTGTAATATCTCCTATTTTTTTAATGAAAAACATAATCTTTTGTTTTCCTTTCAGTTTGTTTGCTATTTTTGAGTCAAAATCCTAAACCCTTGTTTTCTTATAGTAATGTCTCATATTTTTTAATCAAAACCTTAATCCTATGTTTTCTTATAGCCATATCTCTTATATTTTCTTTTCGAAATGTCTCATATTTTTTAATTTTAAATCGAAAGGAAGATAAAGGATTAGGGTTTTGATTGAAAAATATTATTATTGTTTTGATTGAAAAATGGGAGGCATTACTATAAGAAAATATGGTATCAGGGTTTTGATGAAAAACTAAGAAATTGGTGTTATTTCCAAACAAAAACATAGGATTAGGGTTTGATTAAAAAATACCAGACATTCAATAAAGAAAATAAAAGATTAGTGTTTTGATCCAAAAATAGGAGTCATTGCAAAACGAAAACATTGGATTAGTATTTTGATTGAAAAATATTAGACATTATAAAAAGAAAACATATTATTAGTATTTTGATTGAAAAAATAGAAGTCATTGCCTATGAAAAATTATAAGATTAGGGTTTTAATTGAAAAATATGAGACATTTCTAAAAATATGAGACATTCTAAAAAGAAAACATAGACAGAGATAAATAGGATTATGGTTTTGATTAAAAATTGATAGATAGGAGACATTCCTAAAAGAAAACATAGAATTAGTGTTTCGATTGAAAAATATGAGACATTCTAAAAAGAAAACATAGACAGAGATGCCTAAACAAAAAGATACGAGTGAGGTTTTGATTCAAAAAAATGAGACAAATAAAAAAAGAAAACATAGGACTAGGTTTTGATCCAAACCTAATAAATAAGAAACATTAAGAAATGAAAACATAGGATTCATGTCATGAATAAAAGATAGGAGTCATTTCAAAAAGAAAACATATGATTAAGGTTTTAATTCAAGTATAATAGGCATTCAGAATAAAAAACATAAGATTAGGGATTTTATTGAAAAATAGGAGATATTACTATAAGAAAGCATAGGATTTGAGTTTTGATTAAAAAATAGTACACATTTCAAGAAGAAAACATAGGATTACTATTTTGATTTAAAAATAGGAGTCATTTTGAAAAGAAATATAGGATAAGGGTTTTGATTCAAAAATAGTTAACAGTAAGTGGTTTAATAAAATAGTAGACATTAGGAATTAAGAACATAGGATTAGGGGTTTGATTCAAAAATAGTAGATATTCTAAAAACAAACCAATGGCTAGGGTTTTGATTTAAAACTGATTAACAAGGGACATTTCTAAAATAAAAGATCGGATTAAGGCTTTGATTTAAAAAAAAATAGGTGCCATTTCGAAAGGAAAATATAGGATTAGGGTTTTGATTCAAATATAGTAAGCATTCCGAAAAGAAAACATAGGATTAGGGTTTTGATAGAAAAATATAAGACATTATGAAAATAAAACATACGATTATTGTTTTAATTCTAAAGTAACAGATATTCTCATAAGAAAACATAGGATTAGGGTTTTAGTTTTGGAAATGTGTCCTATTTTTTAATCAAAATAATAATCCTTTCTTTTGTTTTGAGAATGCTGCTAATTTTCAATAAAGCCCTAATCCAATGTTTTCTTTTGTAATGTCTTCTATCTTTCAATTGAAACCCGAAGCCTATGGTTTTCTTAACGTCTCCTATTTATCAGTTTTCAATCAAAACTCTATTCCTATTATTTCCTTTCAAAATATTTGCTATTTTTTGTTCTCGAAATATCGCCTATTTACCAATTTTGAATCAAAACCCTAACCTCTGTTTTCTTTTCTAAATGTCTACTATTTTTAAATTAAAAACCAAATCCTTTCATTATTTAATAGGATTAGGCTTTTGAATCAAAACCCTAATCTTATATTTTCTTTTAGCAATATCAGCTACATTTCGGTATGGAATCAAAACCATAACTTATGTTTTCTTTTCGGAATTTCTCTTATTCTTTAAAAACATAATCCTTTCTTTTCATTTCCCAATGTCTCTTATTATCTTAGCATTACCGGTAATAGGAGACATAATATTGTGTTTTATTTTTGGAATACCTACTATATTTGAATCAAAACCCTAATCCTACTATATTTTCACTTTTGAGTTAAAACCGTAATCCTATGTTTTTTTTTAATGTCTCATATTTTTTAACCAAAACCTTAATCACAAGTTTTTTTTTTTTGGAATGCCTCCTATTTTTTAATCAAAACCATAATGTTATGTTATCCTTTGGGAATGTCTCCTATTATTGAATCAAAACAATAATCCTATATTTTCTTTTCATAATGTCTCCGCCTAGGATAATTGTTTCAAGTGCAAGAACCCTCTATTATGCTTCCTAATCAATGCAATGATGAGTCGTGGAAATCCTTAATTACATAGTCCCAAATCTAAGGTCAACTATGCCTAACTCTATACATGTCCCGGAGGAGAAATCGAACAATCTCAACACCTTGCACTCGCATAGAGTTGCAATGAGCTCAAGGGATTCCAAGTGATAAATCTCTTCCTTATTATAGACCTAACCCTTTGGTCCAGGTGGAAGGTCCCTAACCACAATTGAGCCCTAGATACTAAGATCACCTCAACGCTTCACTTCGTTGCACGTGCAACTAAACCCCAGCGGAAGTTCATCCCTTTGACCATTCACTCTATTATGACCGCAAAGAACTCGAGGAACGGAGGAACAATCTATCACGCCGGAGGGGAAAAGGGACGCTCCTGTACCTCTGGACTCACCCTCGCAACCCTCTCCAACCTAGCTTTGTCTAACGCTCGTGGTGTGTCACTAAATCACAAGGTTACCAACAAGAACTCTCAACCCTAGTGTCACTCTAGGGGAAATGTTCATACAATCAAGCATTCAAGGTTGGAACTCACAATAAACATCAATTTATTGAAAGCATAATAAAGAGGTTCAAAGAAACAAATACATCTAAGGGTTCACAATACCCGAGTACCCACTAGGGGTTTAGCTCTCCATGGAGCTAAGTACAATCAAAGAAATATAATGTCAAAGCAATGAATCCATAAAGAAACCCCCTCGATAGTCATGTCAATGGTCTTGTGGAAAGTCCTCTACTCGTCGTCCAAGGATTCCCTCGTCCGGTATAGGATACGCCTCCATGGAAGCTCCCCTACCAACCTTCTTCCTAAGGAATGACGATGTTGGAGCCGTAGAACCTCTCCAAAACCTTGGTCAATACCCCTCGAAACCCTAGCTGAAGCCCTCTCTAAAGTTGGGGAAAAGATGGAGAAAAGAATACTAAAATCGGGGCTGATTCAGCTTTTAAATAGGGCAGGAATCGGGCGACTACACGGGCATGGATGCTTCATGCGCCCGTGGGGAATTTCCACACGGGCTTGGATAATTTCCAAACGCCTGTGTGGATCCTCTAAACTCCTGTTTTCTCGGTCGGCTGTGAACAATGCTGCTACAATACTTTCTACCGTGTTACTACAGTGCTCTGCTACAGTATCCATCCTAAATAGTTTCCCGAATCCATACTTTCACCGGAGTAACGCAAACGGGCACACGTTCACGCCGTGGATTACTTGCATCTTCAATGATAGGCACGTTGGTGAAGCTCTTGTTCTATGTTCATAAGTCGGAATGCTCGAGTGTGGCTGTCTTTGTGCCCCTCCAAATGGATGTGCCAACTCGAATACGGGGAGGTTGGCACACACTCTAGCATCTCACATCGACCTATGTCTTCGCGTTTGAACCTTAGCAAGATTTCCTCCAAAATCGGTGTATTATAATCCACATTGGCTTCTTTCCTTCATACTTGGCCTCACAACCCTACTTGCATAAAAGTAACATAAAAACACACATTTTAGTGTAAAAACCTGAGAAAAGTAATGCTCAACATAAAGAATGAACGCTTCGCATTGATATCGCACAAGCACTTATCAAACTCCCCCACACTTAAGCTTTTGCTTGTCCTCAAGCAAAAATTAAAACGTTATGTGCAACAATGAAGAAAATATTGGAAGTGCTTGGCCTTAGGTTCACCAAAGTATACAAAGGGAGCATTCTACAAGTGAGAGAAATTTCAACACTAAATATGAAAAATCGAAAACTCTAGATAAAAACTTGAATAAAAAAGGACAACAAACCCGAAACCGTGAAAGTGTGTGGACTCACTCAAGTCAACCCAAGGTATACTCCTCAAAGCTCTAAGTGTAAGGGACTTATTTATCTACACAAGTGACAACAATTTCAAAGATGGTAGTAGCTTCACACATCCTCTAAGGTAGCCCTTTCCAAAGCGGCCGCTAAGGTTGCTTTCACACTTTCGAGGTGGTAGCTCTTTCTACCGGAGTGGTAGCTTTCACTCATCCTATGAGATAGCTCTTTCTCTCATTAGGGCATAGCTAGTATCCGACTTATGAGAGTAGCTTCATACTTCATAGGTAGTAGCTCTTTCCACCCAACAAGCACAAATAAACAATAAATCTATTTTGTTCTTTCTTTTTCGTTTTCCATTTTTCAGAATTTAACACAAGAAACAACTATAACTATTTCCTTTAACATCGAACTTGAGTTTTCAACAGAGTTTTAAAAAGTGAGTAGTGCATTTAGTGTAAATCGGGCAAAAATTTCTAGAAATTAAAGCAAGAACTAGAGCATGAAAACATTCAATGTTAGAAATTCTCCTAAACTCAAGAATACAATCCTTGCAACTAAGGTGAACCGCCATTGTCTATGTGAGCATATAACAATCAAGAACAATAGAAAGAAATGTGTGCACTATGAAACTCCCCCACCCTAACTTAAGTTGTACATTGTCCTCAATGTACACATGCAAGCTCACTCAAGATATAAATCAGTCAAAAGAAAATATGGGAGAATCAAAACAATACTCCCCTGACTCCTAGTGTTGCGTTTGATGAAGCTAATTCCATGGGAGTAGTGTTCCGACGGGTTGAGAGGCTCACACGGCCAAGTGCCTCAGCACATTGGCCGTGCCATGACTAAGTCTCAACTCCCAAGAAGACAAGACCATCTGCACGCATACATGAGGGGGTTCAGTGAAGCTCAAAAATAAAAAAGAACAAAATAACTCGAGTGTATATAAAAATAAAGCTGTGAATACAAATCGATGATGCAAAATGAACATAAACTCAGAAGGAGAATCCTTTATGAGTGAACAAGTCTCAAATAAAATGCAAGAAAGTAAAAGAAAATGCGGGAAAAACAAAAACAAATGTCAATGTCGCGCACGGGTGCCGGTGCTGCTATCTGTTGCTGGTGAAGCACATAGTGGCTCTACCAGTGCGGGGGTAGGGGATAAGGGTGCCAGAGGAACTAATGTGGCCTGAGGAGTCCTCGGCCGTAAGACAACTGATGAGGCGACGTCGCGCTCTAAGATCTGCTGTAATACGTCGAAACATGGCATGAACTTTGTCTACTAAGTGGCCTGTGTATCCCTAATCTCTGCAATCTCGGCTTGAGCCTCAGCTACCTCAGCCCGTATCACCCCTAAAGTGCTCTCGAGCCTCTCAAAGCGATCATAAGCTCGAGATGGTGAAAATATACGCACGGGAGGTGACTCCTCAGCTACTGGAGGTACCTACGTCTCCATCGGTGCTGGCTGAGACTCGGGAGGGGGTTGAGCTACCCCAGCTTCATCACCCTCATCCTCAGCTGTCTCTGGAGCTGGTCGCACTAACGGAAAAACACCGGTCCAAACCCTGCGGATCATGCCCATCAGCCTCATCGTCTCTAAACTGAGGGGAGCAGGTATACTCTTCTTCTCGATCCCGCGAATAGAATCCAAGAGACCCATGCCCAGCACTAATCTCGTAATGTAGGGGCCCGAGAAGATCAATCCCCTGATGCCTGATGTACTCTGCCATGATGTGCCCTAAGTGAATCGGTACGCGCTGCATCATTGAGTACAAGTACAGTAGTTCCTGACGGCTCAGAACACCAGTGCTGTCACCACGGCCATTCACCGACCTACTCATGATGGCATGTAATTATCTGTATGCAGGTCGGGAAAGGCATGTGGCCTTGGACACCACCGGCTCGTACTGACCCTGACCACATAACGCTCTTTAAGCTCTCTGCGGGGTCAAGGTTCCAGGATAATCAGTCGGTAACTACGCGTACTCCTCCGTATCTATGAATGCCTCCTCATACAAGGCTAGTAGTAGTGAAAACTGAGTGATGCTCAAGGTATGGTGGTGTCCAAATACTCTGAATTGAATGGTATCCAAACTGTCGAAGCTCGCATATGATCTATCAAACTCGAATGATGATAGTAGCTCCAATGCAAACTCTCGGATGGCTCGCTCTCTGATCGTCAATAACTGCCGCCAACCACCTACTGAAATGAGATCCTCTACCTCATTAGTGAGCTCATCTCCCTGCTGTAGATCTCGCAGTATAGTTGTGTCCAGGAATCGAGTCTGCCCTAATAGAAGTTTCGGCAAGTGCTCATAGCGAACCTGATGCTCTGGAATTGCAAACCTCATGCCCTCAGGCTCAGTAGATGACTCACGTGGCCTCTTATCCGCCTGCTTCTTTGATCGAGGTGCCATAGTCTGTAAAATTTGAAACGGAATCGATCAAACAAGTTGAGAAAATAGTACTGCAGAAATCCACATGGTCGTGTAGAATTTCCGTATGGTCGTGTCAAACCACGGGGCGTGAAAACCGCACGGCCGCGCTACCAAAATCTAAAAAATACATCGTAAAAATGCTTCTAGCTTCGTTCTAAACATGAATCATCACTCTAATTGAAGAAATAAAGCATTATTAACCAAATTAATAGATGGAAACCATGAATTGGCAAAGAAAATGATAAATAGGGCTTACCGATGAGATGGGATAATAAAATGGAGAACCGGCTGGAAAAAAACTCACGAAAAATCCACCAAATTGGTGCTAGGAGGTCGGGGAATGATGGGAGAGTGTTTTCAGCCGAATAGAGTTCGTGAAGAGAGTGAGAAATGATTCCTCTTTAAAAAGAATTCACAACCCTTGGCGTTCTGTGCATCCACACGGGCGTGTGGTAATTATCCATGCCCGTGCACTTCATTACAAAAGAGCCACAGTGGCGCATGCACGCCCCTGTACGCTCTCGGGAAAACATTTCTTCGACTCTGACTGCTCTCGCATGGGCGTGTGGAAAATACCCACGCTTGTGCATCCGATCCACAGTGGAAGATGCACACCCCTGTGGCTTCTCTGGACATCCGAGAAAAATACCAAGTGTTACACACGCCCGTGCGGAAATTCCACACGGGCGTGGACATTCACATGCCCAATTCACAAGGGCAACTGCACGCCCCTGTGTTTTCTCAGGATGGAGAGAACTCCTCTGCAGAGTTTCACACGGGCGTGTGGAAATTACCCACGCCCGTGCATGGTTCACAAGGTTGCCCACAGGGGCGAGTCCAGTCTCCTGTGTGCTCTCGGGAAAATCCGCCCAACTCTGTAGGAATTCACACGCCTGTGCGGAAATTACCCACGGCCGTGTGACAGTCGCATGGTCGTTCACAGGGATAGCCGCACGCCCCTGTGCCTTCTCTGAATGAGCTCTCAGTACACACCCACGAGCGTGTGGAAAATCCCAACGCCCGTGTGTTTTCTCTGGATGACTTAGAAAAATCTGCAAGCTCTGCATAAAATTTCTGAACATTTTTACACACTTAGAGCCTGCCCTACTATGCAAATTTTACCAGTGAAAAATATGAAATAGAGCTCAAACCAAACTTCGCTAATTCAACATGAAAACACACAATTAAAATTCAAAGTTCACAAGGAAATCTCAGCACAAGCATCTAAGAAATTAAGACACCAACACTTAACAAATTATTCATGCAAACAAGCTAAACTAAAAGCTAAGAAAATAGTAAACACTTGGGTTGCCTCCCAAGAAGTGCTTGTTTAACGTCACTAAGCTTGACGTACCTTGTCTTACATCACGGGGGTTCATGAATGAAAGCTGCCCTCTTACCCATGACTTGAAAGCATGATGTGCAAAGTCTCTTAAGAGTAAAGGGTGTATTATCGGGCTTCGGACCACCTAACAATGATATGTCCAACTTCTTCGGTTCACGTACGTCTCCAACAGCCTTGGAGTGTTTCCGGTGGCATCTCCTAGCCCTCTTCATTTTCCGGAACACCTTCTTCAAGATCCCCGAGGTAGATGGTACTTCTTCCGTCGATCCAAGCATCATTACATCTTCATGTCCCTCCTCTTGGTCGAACAAACCTTCATATGGATCCAAATTGAAAATCTCCTGTATGTATTCATCAACAATCTCATAAGTACTGTCTAGAAAATATAACGTACATCGAAATCGAGAGAATACCGCATGGCCTCAGCAAGGCGGTATGTAAGCTTGTCATCTCCAACTCTCAAGGTGAGCTCTCCGCCGTCCATGTCAATCAATGCTTTGGAAGTCCGCAAGAACGGTCTCCCAAGTATCAAAGGTACATCCGCATCCTCATTGACATCTAGAACTACAAAGTCAACCGGAAAAATGTACTTGTCCACCTTGACAAGCACGTTTTCAATGATGCCTCTTGGATGTCGCACTGTTCGGTCCGCTAATTGCAAAGTCATCCGAGTAGGCCTAGGCTCGCCCAAGCCTAGCTTTTGAAAGAAGGTGTATGGCATGACGTTGATACTAGCCCCTAAGTCCGCCAATGCCATTTCCTCACCAAGATTGCCAATATTACATGGAATGATGAAGCTTCCCGGGTCTTTCTTCTTGTTCGGCATGTTCTTTTGCAATACCGCCGAGCATGAAGCATCTAAAATCACTGAAGCACTCTCCCCCAACTTCCTTTTGTTGGTCAACAAGTCTTTCAAGAACTTCGCATACTTAGGCATTTGGACAAACGCCTTAATAAAAGGAATATTGATATGGAGTTGCTTGAACAAACTCAGGAACTTATTGTACTGTTCATCCCCTTGGTCATTTTTCAATCTAGAGGGATAAGGGATTCTTGGCTTGAAAGGTGGGGATGCCACCTCTTTATCTTTGCTTGTCCCCTCTTCAACCTCTATAACCCCGGGTGTGTGTTCTTTTGGCTTCTCACTCGGAAGTCTACCTTCAACCTCACGACCACTTCTCAACGTGATCGCCTTCACATGTTCTCTAGGGTTGGTCTCTGTATTGCTTGTTAAGCTTCCATGTGGCCTTTCGGAGAGAGACTTCGCAATTTTCCCCACTTGATTTTCAAGGTTATGCAAAGAGGTGGTGTGGTTGCGAAGTGTAGACTCAACTGATTTGAACCTTGTATTTGCAGATTGTATGAATCTAGTCAAGTGCTTCTCTAGGTCACTCATTCGGGTTTCCAAACCTGAGACTCCGTTTTCCACTTGAGGAGCTTGTTGTTGTTGTTGTTGGAAACCTGGTGGCCCCATGGCCTTTTGTGGACCCTGGTTACTCCATGAGAAATTTGGATGATTCTTCCAACCCGGATTGTAGGTATTGCTATACGGGTTTCCTTGTTGCCATTACCTACAAAATCAACATTGTCCACTGAAGAAACATCACCAATAGAAATTGGGCAATCGGAGGAAGCATGTCCTCCACCACAACTGGCGCAATTAGTCACGGCCGCCACTCTGTTTGAAGTTAGAAGATATAACTTCTTACTCAAATTATTTGTGTTTTGATTGACAAATAGGATACATTACTATAAGAAAAAATAGGATTAGGCTTTTGAATGAAAAATCAGTAGACAATACTAAATCCTATGTTTTCTTTTCAGAATGGTAGAAAAGAAAACATAGGATTTGAGTTTTGATTGAAAGATAGGGAACATTCTGTAAAGAAAACATTGGATTAGTGTTTTGATTGAAAAATATTAGGCATTTTGAAAAGAAAACATATGATTAGGGCTTTGATTGAAAAACAGAAGACATTACTTTAAGAAAACATAAGATAAGGGTTTTGATAAAAAAACCCAAAAATTGTTGACATTTCCAAAACAAAGGATAAGATTAGGGTTTTGATTTTAAAAAAATATCAATTTCAAAAATAAAACATAGCATTAGGGTTTTGATTCAAATATAGTAGCCATTCTGACAAGAAAATATACAATTAGGGTATTGATTGAAAAATAGGAGACATTACTATAAGACAACATTGCATTAGGGTTTTGATTTAAAAAATTTAGACATTCCGAAAAAAACATTGGATTAGGTTTTTGATTGAAAAATTGTAGACATTCCGAAAAGAAATTATAGGGTTATGGTTTTGATTGAAAAATATGAGACATTTTGAATAGAAAACATTAGATTAAGGTTTTGATTAAAAATTTGCAGACTTTCCCAAAACAAAAGATAATATTCGGGTTTTGATTAAAATAATGAGATATTCGTTAAGGAAAACAAAGGATTAGGATTTTCATTCAAAACTGAAAAGCAGAACACATTCCGAAAAAAATCATTCGACTAGGGTTTGGTTTTAAAATTGTAGACACTCCAAAAGGAAAGAAAAGGATTAGATTTTTTATTCAAAAATAGGGGGCATTTCCAAAAGAAAATATAGAATTAGGGTTTTGATGCAAAAATAGCAGACATTCCCAAAATAAAACATAGGATTAGTGTTTTCATTAAAAAATAGCATGCATTTAGAAAAGAAAAGAAAGAATTATGTTTTTTATTCAAAAATAGGAGAAATTCCAAAATGAAAATATAGGATTACAGTTTTATTTGAAAGATAAAAGAACCTAGATAAGAGACACTAAGAAAATAAAAGAACAGATTAGGGTTTTGATTCAAAAGTAATAGACATTCCGAAAAGAAAACATAGGAGTAGGGTGTTGATTGAAAAATAGGATCCATTCTGAAAAGAAAGCATTGACTCAGGGTTTGATTCAAAAATATGACATTACAATAAGAAAACATAGGCTTAAGGTTTTGATTAAAAAAATATGAGGAATTCCAAAAAAAACCTAGGATTAGGGTTTTGATTAAAAACTATGGGACATCAAAAAAAGAAAACATATGATTAACATTGAATTCGGGTTTTGTTTGCAAAATCTGTGAGATACTCCAAAATGAAAACATTGGATTTGGGTATTGATTCAAAATAAAAAATAGGAGACATTTCTAAAAGAAAACATAGGATTACAATTTTGATTAAAAAATAGGAGCCATTAAGAGAAGAAAACATAAGCTTCGGGTTTCGATTGAATGTCTCCTATTTTTTTTTATCAATAATCTAATCTTATGTTTTCCTAAAATAGTAGACATTCCAAAAAAAACATAGGATTTGGGTTTTAATTTAAAAATAGCAGACATTACCAAAAGAAAACATAGGATTAGGGTTTTGATTCAAAACCGAAAATTATGAGACATTTTGAAAAGAAAACATAGGATTAGTGTTTTGATTAAAAAATATTAGGCATTCCAAAAAAATAATAGGATTAGAGTTTTCATAAAAATATGAGACATTTTGAAAAGAAAATATTGGATTAGCGTTTTGATTGAAAAATAACATAAATTACTATAAGAAAACATAAGATGAAGGATTTGATTAAAGACCAAAAATAGGAGACATTATGAAAGGAAAACATAGGATTCAAGGTTTGATTGAAAGATTGCAGATATTCAAAAACATAAAAACATAGGATTGGGGTTTTCATAAAAAACTAGTGGATATTTCCAAAAGAAAACAAAGGTTACGGTTTTGATTCAAAGATGGGAAACATAGGATTATGGTTTTAATTGAAAATCTAAACTTATGTTTTCTTTTGGTAATTTCTACTACTTTTTGATAAAAACTTTAATCCTATGATCTCTGATAGTAATGTCTCCTATTTTCCAATCAAAACCATATCATATGTTTACATTTTGAAATGCCTACTATATTTGAATCAAAACCCTAACTATACGTTTTAGTTTCGCGGTGTCTTCTATCTTTCAATCAAAACCCGAATCCTATTGTTTCTTTTCTTAATGTCTCCTATTTACCAAGTTTTAAATCAAAAACCCTAATGCTATGTTTTTTTATAGTGATGTCTTCAATTTTTCAATCAAAACCTTAAATCTATTTTTCTTTTTGAGTTGTGTCATATTATTCAATCAAAACAATAAATTATATATTTTCTTTTCGGAATTTCTACTATTTTTGAATCAAAACCCTAATATTATGTTTTTTTAAATGTCTCATATTTTTTTATTTTGAAACTAAGCTATAATCCTATGATTTATTTTGGTAGTGTCTGATATTTTTTAGTCAAAACCCTAATCATAACATATCTTTTTAGAATAAATACTATTTTTAAATCAAAACCCAAATCTTATGTTTTCGTAAAATAGAAGACGTTTCTAAAAAAAAACATAGGATTAGTGTTTTAATTGAAAAAGGATAAATAACATATATGAAGAAAACCATAATTCTATGTTTTCTTATGGTAATGTCACCTATTTTTCAATCAAAATCATAATTTTATGTTTTGTTTTCAGAGTGCCTACTATATTTGAATAAAAACCTTAATCCCATGTTTCCTTTTCAGAATGTCTCCTATTTTACAAACAAAATTTGGGCCCACCATTGTTTTTAAATTCTAATATTAAATTATGCGGTTATGTTTGTTTATTTAGTTATTTATTTTTTTTTTATTTTATGTTTCAGTTATTTTTTTATAAAAACCTGCGCATCCCTTCGTCTCCTTCTATCTTAGTCTTATCGTTTAAGAAAAGTTAGATCTAGCATTCATCCTTGATTCACTGTCATTGATGAGGTAAGAAGCCTATTCCTTGCATGTTTGAAAAACACTGTAGAATTATCATTGCTATTTTTATAAATCTTGATCGGTTATTGCCGGATATTAGTGATGGATTGGTAAGTTTAGCTTTTTGTTTAAGTAGTTTGAGATTAATTTGATAGGTTTTAGATTTCGTTTTTGATAATGGCGGAAACCCCTCTTTCAATTTAGTTGTTTTACGGGCATAATTTATAGGAGACTAAGATAACAACTTGTAGAGTTTGAGTTAGCTAAGAACCTGGCAAATTATACAATTTTTGGAGCAAATTTTAGAATTTTTGGAGTAGTATCCCGTAAATTATAGCCTTTAAACCCAGGTGACATGGACAGTTTTTCTATGCAGCCCTTGAGAATTCATTAATTTATTTCATGATTGTAGATTTTGATTTAGAATTAGACTTATATAAGAAAGTTGTAGAAGATGATTTAATCTTTGCCTTTACCAAATTTTAGAATTTTACCGCTTTAAATTGTGAGGTATGATAAGATTTCTATAGGTGTGCTCCATGGAATTCTTGCAGAAAGCATTTAAAATTATTTGAGAATTTGATAATCTTAGATGTTGAATCAGGACTCATATTTAATAAGAAAGTTGTTCCATTTTGAATTAATTATATGCTCTTAAAGATTGATCTTATTTAGAGCTATATGTTGTGAGATATTTTTATTGAAAAAGGCATGTCTGAAATTGTTGGTTTGCATAATTATGATTTTTAAAAGTGATCGCTTAAATTTTGCAGTTCTCAAATCTCTGTGAGATTTGGATATGTTATAGAAGTTGACGTCTAGTTTTTTTTAGAAGTTTAAAATTTCTGATTTGGGTTAGAATTCGTAAAGCTATGCTGATTTCAATCTTAAGGGGAGTTAGCTATTAGTCTCGACTTTTGTAGCTTTGTTAGCGTTTTGAAAATGTTTTTGCATTCATATGAATTTTAGAATTTGTTTTGTCAATAATTATGATGTGTTATTCCCGAAAATAGGACTTTATGAGAAAACACGATTGGTGTGAATTTGAAATATGGTCGTTAGACAGGTAAGTATCCCACATAAAAACCCTGCTATATGTATATACTCAAAAATTCTAGTTTTATCAATTTTTGAAATTTTTGAGCAAAATACTGATTATTTTGATTTACATTTTGAATAACTTATTTATCTATTATTTGAAATTCATATGTAAGTATTTGTATTTGGAAATGAATTTGAATTATTTTCTATCTGAAAACAGTGTTATTGAATCTCTGTATTATGTTTTGATAAATGTTTGGACGTAATGTATCTTCACATAGCAACTTGTAGTCCCCAACTAACTTTGCAATAACCCTGTCATTAGGGATTAAACATTGACCATGTTGAAATGTACCTATGAAATAAAAACTATAGTTTCGCACTGCTTTCCGTCGGTGAAGAATAACGGCCTCTAATAATTCTAGCTCGGGTCAACGAGGGTAAACATATGAGCTCTAATATTCTGGATCGGGTCACCAACGGTAAACATGTGACCTCTGAAATTTTTTTTTGGCAATAGTTATTTATGGGACATATATGCTTGACTTTTTGATCAGTTATGTTTTATTTAAAAAAACTTGACAACTGAATTTTAATCTGATAAACTTTTATTTTATTATATTTTGTTTGACTTTTGAAAATTTGAAACTTTTATGATCCTAATATGTTTAGTGGGCACTTACTGGGCTTTCAAGCTCATAATCATTTGTTTAACTTTTTTTAGATCAGGAGTTTAATAGCTCACTGCTTTGAGAATCGGGTTTTGAGGCCTTGCACGTCTACTGGGTCTCGGCCTTGTAGGTGTGCGGCCGTTTGTCGGTGCACCAGGTCTGGCAAGCCGAGTTAGGGGCGTGACAAATTTAGTGGTATCAGAGATTTTGTAAAATTTTGATGATATTATTGTGACCGATAGAAAGTTTATTTCCAATTTTGACCTAACCTTTAGCTTTGATTTACATCCTTGGACTTTCCTTAATTAGTCTTTTGTTACTGACTTGGAGTTTTTAGCACCATTTGAGGGATGTCTACTAGCAACCCTCTTTATTCTTAGTTAAGAAAGTTTTGGTGGTCATGCACTATTGGTAATTAATTAGCATGTGTATTAGTTATCTCCCTGTATAAATTTTGTTGGACTTCCATAATCTTGTTGATTGATAATGTTAGACTTTATGGGACTAGGAAAGGATTGGTTGTTTGCTATATTCATCTAGATGCCTTTTATTTTTTTTTCTTTTCTTTCCGATGTGAGAACTTGCATGTTAGGATTTGAGTGTTTGTTTTTGATATATTGAATTGATGGAAAACACTTGCTTTGGTTGGAATTTTGGATTGGATCTTGTAGGATTGTATTGTATTATTGTATTTGATTTTATTTGACTTGGCCATTTGATATGAAGAGAATAAAAGGATTTCAAAATTTGCAAATTTGATGATTATAAACAAATGATTAGAGTTGAGCTCTTGTATGGTTGTATATTGAAGTATGGGAATTGTGACTTTCAAAATTTTGATTTCAATTGCCTGAAATTTTGTCCAAATTCAGAGACTATATATATAGAATTTAGGGAAGCTTAAAACTAGAGAATTGTGGAATTTATCCATAGCTATCTACCTAGAAAAGTTTGAATTTATTAGATGTGTATTCTAAGAGATGTTCTCTTATAATTAGGTCTACTTTGGATATTACTGTTGTGCATGACATGAAGAATAAATGGTATTTTTCATGATTCTAGAGGAAGATTTGGCCGAAGTGTATTATAGAGAATTTGTTCAATATGGTCTTAAATACTTGTCTATAAACTATTTCTACAATTGGATGTGTAGTTAGAAAGATATTCATAATACTGTAAGACAAACCTGGAATATAAATGTGCTAAAATTGGGTGAGATTCATATTGATGCCATAATTTGAGGAAAGCTAAGAATATTATGGAACTTGGTCACATTGTATCTTGGTGAGTCTAAATTTATTTCAAATAGTCATGAGGTTTGGCAGGTTTAAGTACTACTATAATATTTGATTTGAGGAAAAATGAAATCAAGCAGATTTAAGGTTTGTGAATACTTGATGATTGCTAATGTACTAATAAATTTATTGCATTGTTGATGTTAGTAAGGCAAAAGATATTTCTTGAGCTGGGAATTTTTGTCAAGGCTACTTGTTTCCAAAATGAGTAATGTCTTTTATTCCTATTTATATACAGTGAAGTTTTGACTTATGATTTTCATTGGTTCTATTAGCAATTTGATTTTCAATTAATGAGGAAAAATTATGAGTGTCCTGATATTGTTCAACTTGAATATGTGCATAATTTTAATGTTCTCCCTTATTTTGAGAGATACTTGTTTGGTTGTAAAATTAGATCTATGATAATATTATCGGGTGATTTGAGTAGGCAACATGTATTCCACCGGATGAGAAAGAAACTGATGACATTTTAATATTGTCTAGACCTAGTTGACTTAGTCATCATATCCATGGGACCTACAAGAATTGATGATTGCTAGAGAATGTCCAAGGGCATTGATTTCTAAGTTATGTTTGATATAAGTTGGTGTAAAACCATAACTTGGTTTGAGATCCATTTTTTGTGACCATCATCCTTAGAATTATCATCATCCAAGTTTGTTTGAGTCCCTTAGTCATGGAATCTTATCAGCTACTCCGATGACAATTGAACTATAGCATGGTTCGAATCTTACTGAAAGCCTGCATCAATGATCAAGTTTGGGTTTAGAGGACTAAATTCCTTTTAAGGGAGGGAGTTTGTGGCCCCCACCATTTTTTTAATTCTAATATTAAATTCTTCGGTTATGTTTATTTATTTATTTTAATTTTTTATTTTATATTTCAGTTATTTTTTATAAAACCCTATGCACCCCTTCATCTTCTTCTATCTTAGCTTATCATTTAAAAAAAGTTAGATCTAGCATTTTTCCTTGATTACATGTGGTGCTGGGGACGAGGAAAAGAGAAGGATCTCGCCATCACGGGTTTGGTTGATTCACTGTTATTGATGAGGTAAGAACCCTCTTCCTTGGATCTTTGAAAAACATTGTAGAATTATTATTGTTATTTTTATAAATATTGATCTGTTAGTGTCAGATATTAGTGATGGATGGGTAAGGTTAGCTTCTTGTTTAAGGAGTTTGAGATTAATTTGATAGGTTTCAGATTTTGTTTTTGACACTAGTAGAAATCCCTCTTCAAATTTAGAGGTTTTAAAGGCATAATTTAGAGGAGACTAAAATAAGAAACATGTAGAGCTTGACATTAGTTAAGGACCTGCCAAATTTCAGAATTTTTGGAGTAGTATCCTGTAAATTATAGTCTTTAAACTCAGGTTACACGGACAACTTTTCTATGCAACCCTTGAGAAATTATTAATTTATTTCATGACTGTAGAGTCTGATTTAGATTTAGACTTGTATAAAAAATTTGTAGAAGATGATTTTTTCTTTCCCTCTACCAAAGTTTAGAATTTTTACCACTGTAAATTGTGAGATATGATCAGATTTCTATAGGTGTGCTCCATGGCATTTCTACAGAAAGTATGAAGAATGAGTTCAGAATTTTATGATATTAGAGGTTGAATCAGGACTCATGTTTAATAAAGAAGTTGTTCTATTTTAAGTTGTTCATATGCTTGATAAGTGCTTGTGCGATAAGAATGCAAAGCATTCATTCCTTATGTTTAGCATTACTTTTCTCAAGTTTTTACACTAATGTGTGTGTTTTTATGTTACTTTCATGCTGATAGGGTTGTGAGCCGAGTATGAAGGAAAGAAGCCAATGTGGATTACAATGCACCGATTTTGGAGGAAATCTTACTAAGGTTCAAACACGAAGACATAGGTTGATGTGAGATGCTAGAGTGTGTGCCAACCACCTCGTATTCGAGTTTGGCACATCGATTTGTAGGGGCACAAAGGCAGTCACACTTGAGCATTCTGACTTATGCACATAGAACAAGAGCTCTACCAACTTGCCTATCATTGAAGAAGCAAGTGATCCACGACATGAACGTGTGCCCGTTTGCATTACTCCAATGAAAGTATGGATTCGGGAAGCTATTCGAGGGCCGAGATCATGTAGCGAGCAAATGTAGCAACATGACGCAAAGCATCGTAGCAAAGATCGCTCACAGCCCGGCCGAGAAAACAGAGTTCGAGAGAATCCACACGGGCGTGTGGAAATTATCCACGCCCGTGTGGAAATTCCCCACGAGCGCATGAAGCATCCATGCCCGTGCAGTCACCCGATTCCAGCCCTATTTAAAGCCGATTCAGCCCCGATTTCAGCATTCTTTTCTCCATCTTTTCCCCAACTTGAGAGAGGGCTTTTGCTAGGGTTTTGAGGGGTATTGGCCAAGGTTTTGGGGAGGTTCTACGGCTCCGACATCGTCGTTCCTTAGCAAGAAGGTTGGCAGGGGAGCTTCCGTCCAGGCGTATCCTATACTGGACGAGGGAAACCTTGGATGACGAGTAGAGGACTTTTCACAAGATCATCGACACGACTATCGAGGGGGTTTCTTTTATGGATTCATTGCTTTTACATTCTATTTCTTTGATTGTACTTAGCTCCATGGAGAGCTAAATTCCTAGTGGGTACTCGGGTATTTGTGAACCCTAGGATGTATTCGTTTCTTTGAATCTCTTTATTATGCTTTCAATAAATTGATGTTTATTATGAGTTCCAACCTTGAATGCTTGATTGTATGAATATTTCCCCTAGAGTGACACTAGGGTTGAGAGTTCTCGTTGGTAACCTTGTGAGTGAGTGACACACCACGAGCGTTAGACAAAGCTAGGTTGGAGAGGGTTGAGAGGGTGAGTCGAGAGGTACAGGAGCGTCCCCTTTCTCGTTCGACGTGATAGATTATACCTCCATTCCTCGAGTTCTTTGCGGTCATAATAGAGTGAATGGTCTAAGGGATGAACTTCCGCTGGGGCTTAGTTGTGCGTGCAACGGAGTGAAGCGTTGAGGTGATCATAGTATCTAGGGCTCAATTGTGGTTAGGCACCTTCCACCTGGACCAAAGGGTTAGGTCTATAATTAGGAAGAGATTTATCACTTGGAATCCTTAGAGCTCATTGCAACTCTATACGAGTGTGAGGTGTTGAGATTGTTCGATTTCTCCTCCGGGACATGTATAGAGTTAGGCATAGTTGACCTTACATTTGGATTATGTAATTAAGGATTTCCACGACTCACCATTGCATTGATTAGGAAGCATAATAGAGGGTTCTTGGACTTGAAACAATTATCCTAGGTGGAGCATTATCCGAGTACCCCATCTATATAGATTGCCTTATCCCCTTCTTTACTTTTACTCTCTTATTTGTTGCTTTTATTGTTGAGAATTGAATCATTATCACACTCATCATCATTGATCTTTCACATAGCTATGAATCGAATTAAGTATTTTTATTCCCTACACCCAGTGGATTCGATACCCGCTCACCCGGGATTATTACTTCGACAAACCCGTGCACTTGCGGGATATACGCAAGGGGATCTTGTCAATGCTCTTAAAGTTTGATCTTATTTGAAGTTATATATTGTGAGATATTTTTATTGGAAGTGGCATGTCTGAAATTCTTGGTTTGCATAATTATGATTTTTAAAAGTGATCGCTTAAATTTTGCAGTTCTCAAATATATGTGAGATTTGGATATGTTATAGATGTAGATGTCCTGTATTTTTTTAGAAGTTTGAAATTTTTGATTTTGGTTAGAATAACTAAAGCTATGCTGATTTCAATCTTGAGGGGTGTTAGTTATTAGTCCAGACTTTTGTAGCTTCGTTAGTGTTTTGAAAATGTTTTTGCATTCATATGAATTTTAGAATTTGTTTTTTCTGTAATTCTGATGGATTATTCCATAAAATAGGACTTTCTAAGAAAACTCGATTAGTGTGAATTCGAAACCTAGTTGTTAGACAGGTAAGTATCCCACATATAAATCCTAGTTTTATGAAATTTTTAAAATTTTTGAGAAAAATAACGATTATTTCGATTTTTATTTTGAATTACTTATTTATGTATTATTTGTAATTCATATGTAAGTATTTAGATTTGAAAATGAATTGAAAATATTTTCTATCTAAAAAAGGTGTCATTTAATCATAGTATTTTGTTTCGATAAATGTTTGGACACAACGTATTTTAATATAGCAACTTGTAGTCCCCAAATAACTTTGCAATAACCCTATCATTAGGGGTTAAACATTGACTGTGTCAGCATGTATTTGTGAAATAGAAACTATAGTTTCCGACTGCTTTCCATCGGTGAAGAATAACGGCCTATGATAATTCTGGCTCAGGTCACTGAGGGTAAACATAAGACCTTTGATATTTTGGCTTAGGTCATCGAGGGTAAACATATAACCTCTGATATTTTGTTTCGGCAATAATTATTTGTGGGACATATATGCTTGACTTTTTTAGCAGTTATGTTTTATTAAAAAAACTTGACTTCTGAATTTCAATCTGATAAACTTGTATTTTATTATATTTTGTTTGACTTTTGAAATTTTGAAACGTTTTTGATCCAGATATGTTTAGTGGATACTTATTGAACTTTCAAGCTCATAATCTTTTGTTTAATTTTTTTACATGATTAGGAGTTTAATAGCTCACTGCTTTGAGAATTAGGTTTTGATGCCATGCACGCCTACTAGGTCTCGGCCTTGTAGGTGTGCGGCCGTTTGTCGGCGCACCGGGTTTGGCGAGCCGGTTTCGGGGCAGGACACAAAACCTGAAATCATACGTTTTCTTTTATTAATGTCTCCTATTTATCAGTTTCAAATCATAACCCTAACTATGTTTTCTTTTTGAAATGTCTCCTATTTTTCATTTTCTTAATCAAAACACTAACCTAAGTTTTTTTTTCGAAATGTCTCACATTTTTAAATCAAAATCATAATCATATGTTTTCTTTTTGAAATGGCACTCATTTTTGAATTAAAACCCTAATCTTATGTTGTCCTTTCATAATGTCTCCCATCTTTCCATCAAAACCCTAATCCTATTCTTTCTTTTCGGAATGTCTACTATCTTTCAATCAAAACAAGAATCCTAAGCTTTTTTTTTCTTAATGTCTCCTATTTATCAATTTTGAATCAAATTCCTAATCCTATGTTTTTTTATAATGATGTCTCCTATCTTTCAATCAAAACTGTAATCCTATGTTTTCCTCTCGGAATGGCTACTATATTTGAATCAAAAAGTCTAATCCTTTGGTTTTCTTTTTGGAATGTCTCCTATCTTTCAATCGAAACCTAATCCTATGTTTTTTATCAGAATGTCTCCTATTTTGAAATCAAAACCCTAATCATTTCTTTTTCTTTTTCAAAATGTCTATTATTTTCGAATCAAAACCCTAATCCTATGTTTTTTGATAGTAATGTCTATATTTTTCAATCAAAAATTTAATACCATGTTTTCTTTCTAAATGCATACTATATTTGAATCAAAACTCTAATCCTATGTTTTTTTTGGAGTGCCTGCTATTTTTGAGTGGAAACCCTAATCCAATGTTTCTTATAGTAATGTCTCCTATTTTTCATTCAAAATCTTAATCCTATAGTTTTCTTATAGTAATATCTCCTATTTTTCAATCAAAAACCTAATCCTATATTTTCTTTTTAAAATGTCTTATATCTTTCAATCAAAAACATAAATCTTATGTTTTCTTTGCTTGATGTCTCCATTTTCAGTTTTGAATCAAAACCCTAACCTATGTTTTTCGGAATGTCTCTTATTTTTCAATAAAAACATAATCCTATTTTTTTTTTAACTTTTTGGAATGTATGCTACATTTGAATTGAAACCATTATTCTAAATTTTCTTTTCGAAACATGTCCTATTTTTTAAATTTTAAATCAAAACTCTATTCCTTTGTTTTCTTTTTCGAATGCCTCATTTTTTCGAATAAAAATGTTAATCCTATCTTTTGTGTTGTTAATCTCTTCTATTTTTTAACCAAAAATAGAATCTCATGTTTTCTTTTTGTAATGACTCCTATTTTTGAATCAAAATGCTATTCCTATGTTTTCTTATAATAATGTCTCCAATTTCTGTTAATTTATAATCAAAAGCCTATTCAAATGGTTTTCTTGGAATGTCTCATATTTTCCAATGAAAATCATAATCCTATGTTTTCTTTTCGGAATACCTCCTATTATTTAATCAAAATCCTAATCCTATGTTTTCATATAGTAATATATACTATTTTTTAATCAAAAACCTAATCCTAAGTTTTTCTTTTGGCATGGACTCCTATTTTCAATTCAAAACCCTAATCTTATAGTTTTTTGGTAATGTCTACTATTTTTGAGTCAAAACAATAATCATATTTTTTCTTTTCGGAATGCCTCCTATTTTTCAATCAACACTCTAATCCTATGTTTTCTTTTTGGAATGTCTACCATTATTGTTTTAAATAAAAATAATAAGATTAGGATAGGAGGCATTACTATTTTTGAATGAAAACCCTAATCTTATGCTTTCTTATTGTAATATCTCCTATTTTTCATTCAAAGCCCTAATCCTATGTTTTCTTATAGTAATTTCTTCTAGTTTTTCAATGAAAACCCTAATCTTATATTTTGTTTTCCGAATGCTACTATATTTGAGTCAAAACCTTAACCTATGTTTTCTTTTCGAAATCACTCATATTTTTCAATAAAACCCCTAATCCTATGTTTTTTTTAATCAAATTATTTTTGAATCAAATTCAGAGTCCTATGTTTTCTTATAGTAATTTCTCCTATTTTTCAATCAAAACCATAATCATATGTCTTATTTTCGAAATGCCTACTATATTTGAATCAAAACCCTAATACTATATTTTTCTTTTTGAAAAGTGTCCTATTTTTCAGTTTTGAATCAAAACGGTAATCCTTTCTTTATTTTTGGAATGTCTAATATATTTGAATAAAAAAATTTTATCCTACATTTTTTTATAGTAACTTGTCGTATTTTTCAATCAAAACTCTAATCCTAAGTTTTCTTTTCGGAATGCCTACTATATTTGAATCAAACCCCTTAATCCTATGTTTTCTTTTGGAAATGTCTATTTTTTTAAAAATCAAAGCCCGAGTCCCATGTTTTCTTTTGGAAATGCACCCTATTTTTCGGTTTTTAATCAAAACCCTAATCCTATATTTTCTTATAGTAATGTATGCAATTTTTCAATCAAAACCATAAGCCTATTTTTTCTTTTTAAAATATCTCATATTTTTCAATCAAAACCCTAATCCTAATTTTTTCAAAATGTCTACTATTTTTGAATCAAAAGACTAATCCAATGTTTTCTTATAGTAATGTCTACCATTTTGGTTGAAAACCCAAATCTTATCTTTTCTTATAATAATGTCTCTTATTTTTCAATTAAAACCCTAATCCTATATTTTCCTTTGTGGAATGGGTACTATATTTGAATCAAAACCCTCATCGTATGTTTTCTTTTTTGAATGTGTCCTATCTTTCAATCAAAACCAAAATCCGAAATTTTCTTTTTTTAATGTCTCCTATTTCTTAGTTTTGATTCAAAATCCTAACTATCTTTCCTTTTCGGAATGTCTCCTATTTTCTAAACAAAAAACTAATCATTATTTTCTTTTAATAATGTCAAATATTTTTGGATCAAAACCCTAGTTTTTTGTTTTCTTTTCCATATGTGTCGTATTTTTCAGTTTTGTATCAAAATCCTAATCGTTTTTTTCTTTTTGTAATGTCTCACTTTTTTTTCCAAAACCCTCATCCTATCTTTTGTTTTGAAAATCTCTACTAATTTTTAATTAAAATCTTAATCCTATGTTTTCGTTTCATAATGCCTCATATTTTTTAATCAAAACCATAATTTTATATTTTTCTTTTCGGAATGCCTCCTATTCTTATGTTTTCTTTTGCCAATGTCTACTATTTTTGAATCAAAATATTAATTGTATATTTTTTTTTTGCAATGTCTTATTTTTTTAATCAAACCCCTAATCTTAAGTTTTTTTAATAGCTACTATTTTTAATCAAAGTGACAAGGTCCCCTTGCGTATATCCCGCAAGTGCACTGGTTTGTCAAAGTAATAATCCCGGGTGAGCGGGTATCGAATCCACAGGGAGTAGGGAATAAAAATACTTAATTCGATTCTTAGCTATGTAAAAGATAAATGATAATGAGTGTAACAATGATTCAATTCTCAACAGTAAAAGCAACAAGTAATAAAGCAAAAGTAAAGAAAGGGGGTAAGGCAATCGATAAAGATGGGGTACCCGGATAATGCTCCACCTAGGATAATTGTTTCAAGTGCAAGAACCCTCTATTATGCTTCCTAATCAATGCAATGGTGAGTCGTAGAAATCCTTAATTACATAGTCCCAAATCTAAGGTCAACTATGGCTAACTCTATACATGTCCCGGAGGAGAAATCGAACAATCTCAAAACCTCGCACTCGCATAGAGTTGGAATGAGCTCTAGGGATTCCAAGTGATAAATCTCTTCCTTATAATAGACCTAGCCCTTTGGTCCATGTGGAAGGTCCCTAACCACAATTGAGCCTAGATACTAAAGTCACCTCAAAGCTTCACTCCGTTGCACGCGTAACTAAGCCTCAGCGGAAGTTCATCCCTTAGACCACTCACTCTATTATGGCCGCAAAGAACTCGAGGAACGAGGTAGAATCTATCACGCCGGAGGGGAAAGAGGGACGCTCCCTGCACTCCCTCGACTCACCCTCTTAACCCTCTCCAACCTAGCTTTGTCTAACGCTCGTGGTGTGTCACTCACTCATAAGGTTACCAACAAGAACTCTCAACCCTAGTGTCACTCTAGCGGAAATATTCATACAATCAAGCATTCAAGGTTGGTACTCACAATAAACATCAATTTATTGAAAGCATAATAAAGAAGTTCAAAGAAATAAATACATCCTAGGGTTCACAATACCCGAGTACCCACTAGGGGTTTAGCTTTCCATGGAGGTAAGTACAATCAAAGAAATAGAATGTAAAAGCAATGAATCCATAAAGAAACCCCCTCGATGGTCGTGTCGATGGTCTTGTGGAGAGTCCTCTACTCGTCGCAAGGGATCCTTTGTCAGGCCTAGGATACAACTCGCCGGATCGGTGCCGATGAAAGCTCTCCCAATAACCTTTTTCCAAACGACGCACGATGTTGGAGCCATAGAACCTCTCCAAAAACCTAGCCAATACCCCTTGAAACACTAGCCAAAGCCCTCTCGCAAGTTGGGGAATAGATGGAGAAAAGAATACAAAAATCAGGGCTGATTCGGCTTTAAATAGGGCGAGAATCGGGTGACTACACGGCCGTGGATGCTTCATGTGCCCGTGCGGAATTTCCACACGGGCGTAGGTAATTTCCACACGCCCGTGTGGATTCTCTGAAACTGTCATTTTCGGCCGGCTATGAACAGTAATGGCTACAGAGTTTTCTACAGTGATTTGCTGTAGTACCTGCTATAGTACTATGCCAAAAATACTCCCGAATCCACTTTTCATCGAAGTAATATAAACGGGCACACGTTTATGCCGTGGATCGCTTTGCTTCTTCAATGACGGATAAGTTGATGGAGATCTTGTTCTATATGCATAAGTCGGAATGCTTGAGTGTGACCGCCATTGTGCCCCTCAAATGGTTGTGCAAACTCAAATACGGGAGGTTGGCACACACTCTAGCATCTCGCGACCCGACTTATATCTTCACGCTTTGAACCTTAGCAAGATTTCCTCCAAAAATCGGTGCATTGTGATCCACATTGGCTTCTTTTCCTTCATAATTGGTTTCACAACCCTACCTGCATAAAATAACATAAAAACACACATATTAATGTAAAACCCGAGAAAAGTAATGCTCAACATAAGGAAAAATGCTTCGCATTCATATCACACAAGCACTTATCACAAAGCCTATTCTTATGTTTTCTTTAAAGAATGTCTGCTATTTCTTAATCAAAAAAATAATCCTACGTTTTCTTTTCATAATGTCTCATATTTTTCAATCGAAACACTAATATTATGTCCGAGTGGATCCTATTTTTGAATCAAAATTAAATTCCTATGTTTTCTTTTGCAAATGTCTGCTATTTTTGAATCAAAACCATAGTTTTATGTTTTTTTTTTCTAAATGTCCGCCTATTTTTCGATTTTCAATCAAAACATTAAACCCTATGTTTTTTATTGTAATGTCTCCTATTTTGATTACAAAAATAATAATGGCTCCTATCCTAATCCCATGTTTTCTTTTTGGGATGTCTGCTATTTTTGAATGCAAAACCATAATCATGTGTTTTCTTTTGGAAATGTCCCCTATTTTTCAATCAAAAAACCTAATCCATTATTTTCTTTTTAGAATGTCTACTATTTTTTCAAACAAAACCCTAATCCTATGTTTTTTTTTTGGAATGTGACGTATTTTTCAGTTTTAAATTGACGCACTAATCCTTTGTTTTCTTTGCAGAATGCCTAGTATTATAAAATAAAACTCTAAACCTTTTTCTTTCTTTTCGGAATGTCTCATTTTTTTAATCAAAACCCTAATCCCTTCTTTTGTTATGGGAATCTCTGCTAATTTTTAATCAAATCCCTAACACTATATTTAATTTTCAGTAACGCCTTCTAATTTTTTATCAAAACCCTAATCTTATATTTTCTTTTCATAATGCCTCCTAATTTGGTAAAAAAATCCTAATCTTATGTTTTCTTTCGAGATTGCTTCCTATGTTTTCTTTAGGGGTTTTATTAAAGAAACTAGGAAACATTACTATAGGAAAACATAGGATTGGGGTTTTGATTCAAAAATAGTAGAGATTCTGAAAAGAAAACATTGGATTCGGATTTTTATTCAAAAATATGACTCATTATGAAAAAAACATAAGCCACGAATCCCAAAACAAAAAATAGGATTAGGGTTTTGATTCAAAAAAATATGGCATTCTAAATAAAAACAAAGGATTATGGTTTTGATTCAAAACTAAAAAATTGGACACAATCTGAAAAGAAAACATAGGATTAAGATTTTGATCGAAGAATATGAACCATTCCAAAAGAGAACATAGGATTATATTTTTGATAGAAAAATATGAGACATTCTGAAAAGAAAACATAGAATTTGGGTTTTGATTAAAAAAAAGCAGGCATTCCAATAAAAAAACAGAAGACTAGGGTTTTGATTGAAAAGTATGAGACATTCCTAAAAGAAAATAGAGGATTAGTGTTTCGATTAAAAAATATGAGATATTGCTAAAAAAAAACATAGAATAAGTATTAGGATTTTTATTCAAAAATTGGAGCCATTACGATATAAGATTAGGGTTTAGATTCAAAACTGAAAAATAGGAGACATTCAGAAAAAAAAAACATAGGATTGGAATTTTGATTGGAAAATATGAGACATTCCAAAAAGAAAACATACAATAAGGGTTTTGATTCAAATCTAAAAATTAGGAGACATTCATAAAGAAAACATAGGATTAGAGTTTTGATTCAATAATAGGAGGCATTAATAGTAGAAAACATTAGATTACTGTTTTGATTCATAAAAATGAGACTTTCCGAAAAAACATAGAATTAGTGTTTTGATTGAAAAATAAAAATATAGGAGACATTCCGATAGTAGGAGATAGGATTGGGGTTTTGATTCAAAACTGAAAAATAGGAGATATTACAATAAGAAAACATTAAATTAAGGTTTTGATTAAAAAAAATGCAGACATTCTCAAAAGAAAACATAGAATTAGCGTTTTTATTCAAAACAAAAAAATAGTTCTGAAAATAAAATAGAGGATTAGGCTTTTGATTCAAAAGTAGAAGACACTCGGAGAAGAAATAATGGGATTATGTTTTTGATTGAAAACTGAAATTTAGGTGAGATTCGAAACAAAAACATATGATTAGGGTTTTAATTCAAAAAAGGAGACATATTGAAAAGAAAACAAAGGACTAGGGTGTAGATTAAAAAATATGAGACATTCCGGAAAGACAACAAAAGATTAGTTTTTTCATTCAAAACTAAAGAATTGGAAACATTCTAAAAAGAAAACATACGATTAGGGTTCGATTTAAAAATAGGACACATTCTCAAAAGAAAACATAGGATTAGGGTCTTAATTGAAAAATAGGAGACATTCTGAAAGTAAAACATAGGATTAGGGTTTTTATTGAAAATCGATAAATAGGAGACATTCCGAAAAAAAACATAGAATTAGTGTTTCGATTAAAAAATAGGGGACATTGCATAAAGAAAGCAAATGATTATTGTTTTAGTTTAAAAATGGGGACATTCTGAAAAGAAAACATCATATTAGGATTTTTTATTCAAAAATAGGAGAAATTCGGACTAGAAAAACATACGGTTAGGGTTTTGATTCAAAACTAGTTGGCATTCCAAAAACAAAATATGGGATTAGAGTTTTGATTTAAAAAAATTAGACAATACAAAGGATTAGGGTTTTGATTCAAAACTGAAAAATATCACAGATTAAGAAAAGGAAACATAGGATTTGGGTTTTGTTTAAAAAATGACAAACATTTCGGAAAGAAAAAGAAAGGATTAGGTTTTTGATTGAAAAATAAGAGACATTCAGAACAAGAAGATAATATTAGTGTTTTGATTAAAAAAATGGGGCATTAAAGAAAACTTAGGATTAGTGTTTTTAATTAAAAATTGGCAGCATTCCAAAAAGAAAACATAGGAATAGAGTTTCACTGAAAATATTAGACATTCACATCGGATTAGGGTTTTCATTAAAAATTAGCAGGGATTACCAAAACAAAAGATAGGATTAGTGGTTTGATTCAAAAGATGAGACATTCTCAAAAGAAAACAAAGGATTAGGGGGTTACAGTTTTCATTCAAAACCAATAAATAAAAGACGTGAAAAAAAGAAAACACAATATTAGGGTTTTGATTGGAAGAAAAACATAGGATTAGTGTTTTAATTAAAAAATAGGAGACATTATGAAAATAAAATATAGAATTATGGTTTTCATTCAAATATAGCAGGCATTCCGAAAAGAAATCACAGGAATAGGGTTTTGATTAATAAATAGGAGACATTTCCACAAGAAAACTTAGGATTATGTTCTTAACTGAAAAATATGAGACATTCCAAAAAGAAAACATAGGATTCGGGTTTTGATTCATAAATACCAAACATTCTCATTAGAAAACATAGGGATTAGGTTTTGCTTGAAAGATATTAGACATTCTGAATAGAAAACAAAGAATTAGTGATTTTTTTTTAAAAAAAAGGAGACATTATGGAAAAGAACTAAGGATAAGGAATAGGATTTTTTAAAAAAATAGGAAGCATTACGAAAAGAATATATAGGATTAGGGTTTTGATTCAAAACCAAAAAATAAGAGACATTCCGAAAAGAAAATATAGGATTAGAGTTTTGATTGAAAAATATGTGACATTCCAAAGGTAAATATACGATAAGGGTTTTGACTCAAATATGAAAGATAGAAGACATTCAGAAAAGAAAATATAGGATTAGAGCTTTGATTCAAAAATAAGAGACATTAGGAATAGAAAACTTTGGATTACGGTTTTGATTCAAAAACAGGAGACATTCACCATAATTAGTGTTTTGACTGAAAAATGAAAAAATATGAGACATTTTGAAAGTAAGACATAGGACTGGGGTTTTGATTCAAAACTAAAAATTAGGACACATTATGAATAGAAAACATAAAATTATGGTTTTGATTCAAAAAAAGTAGACATTGTCAAAAGAAAGCATAAGATTAGAGGTTTGATTTAAAACCATAAAAAATTAAAAATTCCAAAATATAACGGAAATTCCAAAAGAAAAATATAAAATTAGGATTTCGATTCAAAACTAGGACACATTTCGAGATAAAAATAATAGGATTAGGTTTTTTATTAAAACCGGAATTTAGGTGGCATTACAAATGGAAAACGTAGGATTAGGTTTTTAGTTGAAAAAAGGAGACATATTGAAAAGAAAACATAGGATTAGGGTTTAGAATAAAAAATAGGAGACATTCCTGTATAGACATCAAAGGAATAAGGTTTTCTTTCAAAAGTAAAAAAATAAGTAAATTCCGAAAAGAAAACATAAGATTAGGTTTGATTCCAAAATAGGAGACATTCTGAAAAGAAAACGAAAGATTAGGGTTTTCATTGAAAGATAGAAGATATTCTGAAAATAAAACATAGGATTAGGGTTTTGATTAGAAACTAGATAAATATATAACATTCTGAAAAGATAACATAGAATCAATGTTTTGATTGAAAAATAGGAGACATTGCAATAAAAAAACATAGGATTAGTGTTTTAATTAAAAAATAAGAGACATTCAAAAAAAGGATCAAGGTTTTTACTCAAAATTAGGAGACATTGCGAGAAGAAAATATACGATTATGATATTGACTTAAATATAGCATACATTCCCATAACAAAAGATAGGATTAGTGTTTTGATTAAAGAAATGATACATTCAAATAGAAAACAAAGGATTAGGGTTTTCATTCAAAACTGAAAATATGTCACATTAAGAAAAGAAAACATAGGATTAGCGTTTTATTTCAAAAATAGTAGACATTCTAAAAAGAAAAGAAAGGATTAGGGTTTTTATTGAAAAATAGGAGACATTTAGAAAAATATATGATTAAGGTTTTGATTCAAATACAGTAGGCATTCCGAAAAGAAAACTTAGGATTAGGATTTTGATTGAAAAATAGTGCTATAGGAAAACATAGGTTTAGGGTTTTGATTCAAAAATATTAGGCATTCCAAAGAGAAAACATAGGATTATGGATTTGATTGAAAATATAGTAGCCATTTCAAAAAAAACATAGATTAGGATTTTGATTTGTAATAATGAGACATTTAAAAAATAAAACATAGGATTAGGGTTTTGAATAAAAAAACAACAGACCTTCCCAAAAGAAAACATAATATTAGTGTTTTGATTAAAAAATAGAGGTCATTCAAAAACAAAAATACTTAAAATTAGGCTTTTGATTTATAAATATGAGACAATAAGAAAAGAAAATAAAGTATTAGGTTTTTGATTGAAAAATAGGAGACATTACTTTGATAGAATAATTTATTAGGGTTTTGATTAAAAATGGGAAAATAGGGGGCATTTTAAAAAGGAAACATAGGATTGGTGTTTTTATTAAAACATAAGAGACATTCCAAAAAGAAAATAAACAATTTGTGTATTGATTGAAAGAAAGTAGGCATTGCGAAAATGAAACATAGGATTAGGTTTTTTTTTCAAATATAGTAGGCGTTCGAAAAGAAAACATTGGATTAAGATTTAGATTTAAAAATAGGGAACATTAGTATAAGAAAACATAGGATTTGGGTTTTGAATGAAATATAGTAGACATTACTATAAGAAGATATATGATTAATGTTTTGTTTCAAAAATAGTAGACATTCTGAAAAGAAAACAATGAATCAAGAATTTTAATTCAAATATAGTAGGCATTCCAAAAATAAAAATATTGCATTATGGTTTTGATTGCAAAAATAGAAAACATTACTTTCAGAAAACATTGGATTATTGTTTTGATTCAAAAATAGTAGGCTTTCCAAAAAGAACACATAGGATTAGGGTTTTGATTTAAAAATAGGAGGCTTTCGGAAAAGAAAACATAGGGTTAGGATTTTGATTGCAAAAATAAATGACATTATGAAGAGAAAACATAGGATTACTGTTTTGATTAAAATTTAGCAGAAATTCGAAAAATCAAAAAGAAATGATTATAGTTTTGATTAATAAAAAATGAAACATTCTGAAAAGAAAGCGAAGAATTAGGTTTTTGATTGAGATATAGGAGATATTGCAAAAAGAAAACATGGGATTAGGATTTTGATTCAAATAATTGTAGGCATTCCAAAAGGAGAACATAGGAGTAGGGTTTTGAATAAAAAATAGGATACATTACTATAAGAAAACAAAGGATTAGTGTTTTGATTAGAAACAAAAAAATAGACGGAATTTCAAAAAGAAAACAAACGATTAGAGTTTTGATTGAAAAATAATAGACATTCAAAAAGGAAAGCATAGGATTAAGATTTTTCAAAAATAGCAGCCATTTCTAAAAGAAACGAAAGCATTAGGTTTTTGATTGAAAATAAGAGCTATTACTATTTAGATTGAAAAATAGGAGTCATTCCGAAAAGAAAGCATAGGATTAGAGTTTGATTGAAAATTTTGAGACATTGTAAAAAGAAAATATCGAATTAATGCTTTGATTAAAAATTAACAGACATTCCCAAAGAAAAAAGATAGGATTAAGGCTTTGATTAAACAAAATGAGACATTACGAAAAGAAAACAATTAATTATGGTTTTGATTCATAAAGCCCTCGATTGGGTAGCATACTAGTCAGTAAAAGACAAATAAAGAATTGTGCTTTTGATTCAAAATTAGCTGACATTAATAAAAGAAAAAAATATTACATTTTTTATTCAAAAATACTAGACATTTTGAAAAAAAAAATATTAGATTATGGTTTTGATTAAAATATAGTATGCATATCGAAAAGAAAACATAGGATTAGGTTGTCGATTAAAAAGCAGGAGATATTACCATAATAGAAATATAGGATTAGGGTTTTGAATGAGAAAATAGAAGACATTACTATAAGAAAACATAGGATAAGGGTTTTGAACAAAAAAAGTGAGACATTACTATAAAAAAACATATGATTAAGGATTTGATTAAAAATAAAAAAACATATGATTAAGGATTTGATTAAAAATAAAAAAAACATATGATTAAGGATTTGATTAAAAAAATTGTACATATTCGAAAAAGAAAACATAGGATTTGGATTTTGATTGAAAAATATGGGATATTCCGAAAAGAAAATACAAGATTAGGGTTTTGATTGAAAATGAGAGACATTACAATAATAAAATATTGGATTAGGGTTTTGATTAAAAACAAAAAATTAGGTATTTTACTCAAAAATAGGTGACATTCAGAAAAGTAAACAAAGAATTAGTGTTTTGATTGAAAACTAGGAGCCATTCCAAAAGTAAAATATAGGATTAGGGATTTAATTCAAATATAATAGGCATTCCGAAAAAAAACATAGATTTAGGGTTTTGAATGAAAAATAAGAGACATTACTATATGAAAACATGGGATTAGATTTTTGATTCAAAGATAGTAGACATTCCGAAAAGAAGACAGAGGTTTAGGGTTTTGATTCAAATATAGTCGGTATCCCGAAATGAAAGCATAGTATCAATGTTTTGATTGAAAAATAGGATACATTACTATAGGAAAACGGTGGATTAGGGTTTTGATTCAAAAATAGTAGCCATAACAAAAATAACACATAGCATTAGGATTTTGATTGAAAAGTAGTATGCATTCCAAAAGAAAAACATGGGATTATAATTTTGATTGAAAAATATAAGACATTTCGTAAAGAAAAATCATCGGATTAGTGTTTTGATTAAACATTAGTAAACATTCAAAAAACAAAAGATAGGATTATAGTTATGATTCCAAAAAATAAGAAGTTATGAATAAAAAGAAAGGATTATGGTTTTTATTTAAACCTAAAAAATATGACCCAATATAAAAGAAAATATAGAATTAGGGTTTTGATTGAAAAATAGCAAACATTCCGAAAAAAAAGAAAAGAAAAGAAAAGACAAGAAAGGATTAGATTTTTGATTGAAAAATATGAGACATTTAGAAAAGAAAGCATAGGTTAAGATTTTGATTCGAATATAGTAACCACTCCTAAAAAAACATAAGAATAAGGGATTGAAAACTAAGAGACATTACTATAAGAATACAAGGATTAGGGTTTTCAAAGAAAAATAAGAGACATTACTATAAAAAATCATAGAATTAGGGTTTTGATTAAAAAATAGTATACTTTCCAAAAAGAAAACATTGGATTATGGTTGTGATTGAAAAATATGAGAGATTTTAAAGAGAAAACATTGGTTTATGGTTTTGATTCAGAAATAGTAGACATTCCAAAAGAAAAAAAACATAGGATTAGGGTTTCGATTGAAAATACGAGCAACTCTGAAAAGAAAACGTAGGATTAGGGTTTTTATTCAAAGATGAAAAATATAGATATTGTGAACAGAAAACATATGACTATTGTTTTGATTTATAAATAGCTGACATTGGATTAGGGTTTTGATTGAAAAATATGAGATATTCCAAAAATACAATATATGAACAAGGTTTACATTCATATATAGTAGGCATTCCAAAATTTAAACATAGGATTTAGGTTTTGATTTAAAAATAGGGGATATTACTATAAGAAAACATAGGATTATGGTTTTGATTAATAAATAGTAGACATTTCGAAAAGAAACATAGGATTAGTGTTTTCATTAAAAAAATATGAGACATTTTGAAAATAAAACGTAGGATTAGAGTTTTGAATAAAACAATAGTACACATTACGAAAGGAAAACATTACATTAGGGTTTTGATCGAAAAAATACGAGACATTACAAAAATAATCCTATATTTTGATTCAAAAATAGCAAAGACATTTCAAAAAAAATATAAGATTAGGGTTTTGATTAAAAAAAAGGAGCCATTCCATAGAAAAAAACTTAGTATTAGGGTTTTGAATGATGAGTATGAGGCATTACGGAAAGAAACCATCCGATTATTGTTTTTGATTCAAGAAAACATAAAATAGAGATGTCACTACCTTAGTGCCCTTTTAACTAGCAAATTAGTTTTTTGATTCACAAAATAGGAGGCATTTCGAAAAGAAAAACATTGGATTATTGTTTTGATAGAAAAATATGAGCCATTTTGAAAAGAAAAACATAGGATAAGTGTTTTGATTTAAAAATAGAACACATTACTATAAGAAACCATAGGATTAGGATTTTGATTGAAGACAAAAAAATATGGGACATTTGCAAAAAAAAACATATGATTATTGTTTTGACTGAAAAATAGCAGACATTTCGAAAGGAAAATATAAAATTAGGGTTTTGATTTAAAATTTGGAGCCTTTCTAAAAAGAAAAGAAACATAGGTGACATTACGAAGAGAAAATATACGATTATCAATTTTGAATAAAAAAACCATAACCTATGATTTCTTTTGAAAACAGATAAATATTAGACATTAGGAAAAGAAAAACATAGGATTTGGATTTTGTTTGCAAAATGGGACACATAAAAAAAGGAAAACATAGGATTACTAGTTTGATTCAAATATAGTAGGCATTCTGAAAAGAAATAAAGGATGAGACATTACTATAACAAAATATAGGATTAAAGTTTTGATTAAAAAAGAGTAGATATTCCAAAAAGAAAGTATAGTATTAGGCTTTTGATTGAAATATAGTAGGTATTCCGAAAACAAAACATAGGATTAGGTTTTTGATTGAAAAATATGAGATATTCCAAAATTATAACATACGATAAGGGTTTTGAATCAAACATAGTAAACATTCCGAAAAGGAAACAAAGGGTTAGGGTTTTGATTAAAAAATATCAAACATTCTTAAAGAAAAGAAAGTTTAGGTTTTTGATTGAAAAATAGGAGTCATTCTAAAAAGAAAACATAGGTTAGTGTTTCGATTCAAAACTGATAAATATGAGATATTCCAAAATGAAGGTATAGGATTAGGGATTTGATTAAAAAATAATAGGCATTTCGAAAAGAAAATATAGGATTAGGATTTCGATTGAAAAATAGGCGACATTACTATAAGACAACACAGAATTAGGGTTTTCATTGAAAAATAAGAGAAATTACTATAAGAAAACATATGATTAAATTTTTGAATGAAAAACTAGAGATATTACTATAAGAAAACATAGGATTAGGGTTTCGATTGAAAAATAACTGTCATTCCGAATAGAAAATATAGGATTTGGGTTTTGTTTGCAAACTACTAGACATTACTATAACAAAACTTTGAATTAGGGTTTTGATTAAAAACCAAAAAATAGGGGACATTTCTGAAAGAAAACATAGGATTATGGTTTTTATTCAAAAATAGGAGACATTCCGAAAAAAAAAAGGATTTGTGTTTTTTTTAAATAAGATGCATTCCAAAAAGAACATACATAATTTGGGTTTTGATTCAAATATATTAGATATTCTAAAAAGAAAACATAGGGTTAGGGTTTTGATTCAAAAATAGGAGATATTACAATATGAAAACATAAGATTAAGGTTTTCATGAAAAATATGAGACATTACTATAACAAAACATTGGATTGGGGTTTTCATTCAAAAATATTAGACATTCGGAAAAGAAAAACATAGGATTAGTGTTTTGATTTTGATATAGTAGGCATTATTGAAAAAAATAATAATATTAGCTTTTTGATTGAAAAATAGGAGACATGATTATAAGAAAACAAAAGACATTGGTTTTGATTAAAAAAATAGTAGCCATTCTAAAAAGAGCACATAGAATTAGGGTTTTGATTGAAAAAATAGGAGGCATTCTGAAAAATATAGGGTTATGGTTTTGATTGAAAAATATGACATTCCAAAAAGAAAACATCGTATTAGGGTTTTGATTAAAAATTAGGAGACATTCCCAAAATAAAAGATAGGATTATTTTCTTGACTAGAAAAATGGAATATTTCGAAAGGAAAACAAAGCATTAGGTTTTTTATTCAAACCTACAAAATATGACACACTATGAAAAGAAAACATAGGATTAGGGTTTTGATTCAAGAATAACGGACAATCAAACACGAAAAGAAAGGATTACTTTTTGATAGAAAAATATTAGACATTCTAAAAAGAAAAATATAGGTTATAGGTTTGTCTCAAAACTAATAAGTAGAAGACATTAAAAAAAGAAAACATAGAATTCAGGTTTTGTTTGCCAAATAGGAGGCATTCTGAGAAGAAAACATCGGATTAGGAAAACATAGGCATTACGGAAAGAAAATATAGGATTAGCGTTTTGATTCAAAAAAAGTAGACATTCCAAAAACAAAACAAAGCATTATTGTTTTGATTGAAATGTAGTAGGCATTCCGAAAAGAAAAAATAAGATTAGGTTTTTGATTGAAAACTATGAGACATTACAAAAATAAAACATAATATTAGGGTTTTGAAAAAAAAATTGCAGACGTTATAAAAAAAATAAAATATTAGGGTTTTGATTAAAAAATAGGAGGCATTGAAAAAAAAACATTGAATTAGGCTTTTAATTAAAAATATGGGACATTAAGAAAAGAATACATAAGATTTGGTTTTTGTTTGCAAAATAGGACATTCGGAAAAGAAAACATAAGAATAGGGTTTTGAATCAAATGCAGTAGGCATTATGGAGATAAAACATAGGATTAGGGTTTTGATTGAAAAATTGGTGACATTACTATAAGAAAACATATGATTAGGGTTTTGATTGAAAAATAAGTGACATTACTAGAAGAAAACATAGGATTAATGTTTTGAAAGAGAAATGGGAAACATTAATATAAGAAAACATACGATTAGTGTTTTGATTAAAAACTACTAGACATTTGAAAAGTAAACATAGGATTAGGGTTTTGATTGAAAAATATGAGACCTTTCGAAAAAAAAATAAAAAATTAGGGTTTTGATTGAAAAGCATGAGACATTACTATAATAAAACATTATATTAGGATTTTGATTGGAAACCAAAAAATAGGTGGCATTTCCAAGAGAAAACAAAGGATTAGCATTTTTATTAAAAAAATGGAGACATTCCAAAAAGAAAAGAAAGAATTAGTGTTTTGATTAAAAAATAGGAGGCATTATGAAAGTAATACAAAGGATTAAGGTTTTGAATCAAATTAGGGTTTCGAATTAAAAATTGGAAATATTACAATAAGAAAACATCGAATTAGGGTCATGAATGAAAAATAGGAGACATTACTATAAGAAAACATAGAATTAGGGGTTTGATTCAAAATAGTTGACATTCCAGAAAGAAAACAAATGATTAGGGTTTTGATTTAAGCATAGTAGGCATTCTGAAAAGAAAACATAGCAGTTTGGTTTTGATTGAAAAATAGGAGACATTACTATAAGAAAATAGAGGATTAGAGTTTTGATTAAAAAAATTGTAGACATTACAAAAATAACACATAGGATTATTGTTTTGATTGAAAAATAGAAGACATTCCGAAAAGAAAACATAGGATTAGGGTTTTGATTAGTGCAATTCATATCATGTTTTTCTTACCCCCAATCCATAATTTTGCTTGCATTTGAGCACCTTTTACATATATTTGATGCTGCTCTTTGTGTTTTTGTTCATGGTTCAAGAAATTTGGGCTCAAAGCAATTACGAGTGAATTCGAGGATTAAACGACCAAAGAATGAAAATGTTTCTAATTGTCCAAGCCAAGCACTGGTAGAGCATTGTCATGTTATATCCCCGTGATTATCACTAGTTGAAGTTGCTTGGGTAGCTGATCAAGCAGGGGTGTGCTCCCAGCATGAGAACTGTCAAGGAACGGTTGTGTCTATCCCTATGATTTTCCCTGGAATTGAAGGATCTCCTACTAACAAGAGAAGCACTCCCAGGATGCTCCTTGTGCGGTCCTGCTTAAGTAAAGCACGGGTGGAGCATGACCATGCTTCCTTCCCGTGAAGATCCATGGTCGACAGAAAAGCATGGTCTAAGCACAACCGGGCTTAGACCGTGTTGAGCCCGAAAACACACTTTTAACTCCAGATTCTAATGGTTCTCCTCATCTTTATTTCAGAGATTTCCTTCTTCACCAGGAGATCACTGATAAGGATGAAGATGAAGCTTCACCACACCATCTAGGTGATTAAGGTAGAGTTGAAGACTCAAGGGAAGTGGATCGAGCTCATCCATGAAGCTTTTGAAGCATAATTGAGAAGAGATTTGTAAAAACGGAGATCATGAATTTTTACCCTAGTTCTTTCTTTTCTTCTTCTTAGTTGTATCAAATCATGAGAGGCTAACCATCTCATGGTTCCCCGGGATGTTGAACTATGTTATTCTTGATACCATGAATACTTGTTTTCTCTATCCTATGGAGTTTTAATGCATTCTGATGTTTTTCATGTGTTTGCATAACTTTATGTGCTTGAATTGCATAGATGCTTGGGTAAAATATGATGTGTGTGGATCGTCATAGTTGCAATTGCCTAGTGTAGTTGCAAAACTCAACGTGTATTAAGCCCTAGTTACACTTGCAATCCTTGACGTATGTGACAGCCATAGATGAAACATAGCTTTTGAGCGTCCATAAGGATCTTAGAATGTACTGTGGTCGGCATTAGATTCAAGCTAGTCCCTCAAACATATAGGAATCATTCTTGGGCGTTAATCTCTTGCTACTAAAGACTCGATCCTAGTCTACATGTTGTTTCCATCCTTAACTTGTTAGTCTTATTTACCTTTTCAACCTTTCAACCAACCCTTTAATTTACTATACATTAGAGGATTAATTAGTACTAGAAGTCTAATCCTTGTGGTTCGACAACCATACCCCTAGGGGTACCACTCTATTACTTGTTACAATCTGTAGACTTGTAGAGAGTACATCAAGTTTTTGGTGTCGTTACCGGGGACTGGCAACTTTTCGGAAAATTAGGATTCTAGTGATTTAGCCTTTGTTTATTTTGTTCATATCTTTATATATCTCTTTTCCTTTTCTTTAATCATTCTTTATTCTTATCTTTTCTTATCCCACTTTTGAAGTTTGAGCTAATTTTGTCTATATTATCTTGTGAAGCAACAAATGTATGACCGGAAGAAGTACCTCATCTCCATTACAAAAAGAAAATGTAGGATTAGAATTTTTATTCAAAAATAGGACTCATTATGGGAAAGAAACATAGGCCTAGATTCCCCAAACAAAAGATAGGATTAAGGTTTTTATAAAAAAAAAATGAGACATTCCAAACAAAAGCAAAGGATTAGGGTTTTGATTCAAAACTAAAAAAAAGGACACATTCGGAAAAGAAAAAACATAGGATTTGGGTTTTGATTAAAAAATCAGAGCCATTTCCAAAGAGAACATAGGATTATGTTTTTGACTAAAAATAATGAGACATTCCGAAAAAAAAATAAGATTAAGTTTTTGATTAAAAAATAGCAGACATTCCCAACAAAAAACATAGGATTAGGGTTTTGATTGAACAATATGATACATTCTGAAAGTCAGACATAGGATTAGGGTTTTGATTCAAAAACGAAAAATACGAGACATTACGAAAATAAAACATAAAATTTGGATTTTGATTAAAAAAACAAATATTGTGAAAAAAAAAGAAAGGGTTAGAGTTTTGATTCAAAACCTAAAAAAATTAAACATTCTAAAAAGAAAACATAGGATTAGTGTTTCTATTCAAAGACAAAATATAGGAGACATTCCGGGGAAAAAAACATAGGATTAAGGTTTTGATTCAAAACTAGAAGACATTTTGAGTAGAAATATTAAGATTAGGTTTTAATTGAAAACCCAAATTTAGGTAACATTTCGAAAAGAAAATATAGCACTAGGATTTCAGTTGAAAAATTGGAGACATATAAACAAAATATAGGATTAGGGTTTAGATTAAAAAATAGTATACATTCCGAAAAGACATCAAAGCATTAGGGTTTTCATTCAAAACTGAAAAAATAGGAGACATTGCGATAAGAAAACATAGGATTACTATTCAATGATAAAATTGGAGACATTCTAAAGAAAACATAGGATTAGGTTCTTAATTGAAAAATAGGAGACCGTTAGAAAATAAAACTAGGGTTTTCATTGAAAACAGATAAATAGAAGACATTGTGAAAAGAAAAATTAGGGTTAGGGTTTTAATTCAAAAATAGGAGACATTACAAAAACAAAACATAGGATTAAGATTTTTATTCAAAAAAATGAGACATTCCTAAAAGAAAACATACGATTAGGGTTTTGACTCAAAAATAGTAGACATTCCATAAACAAAAGATATGATTAGGGTTTTGATTAAAAAAAATGAGACATTATGAAAAAAAAAAAAAGATTAGGAGTTTGATTCGAATCTCAAAAATGGGGCACGTTCTAAAAAGAAAATATAATTAGAATTTTGTTTCAATAATAGCAGATATTCCGTAAGAAAACGAAAGGATTAGATTTTCGATTAAATATATGAGACATTTAGAAATGAAAGTATAAGGTTATGGTTTTGATTGAAAAATAGAAATAGGGTTTTGATTGAAAAATAAAAGATATTACATAGGATTAATGTTTTGTTGGAAAATAGGAGACATTACAGTAGAAATAAAACATAAGATTAGGGTTTTGGAATGAAAATGGGGGCATTACTATAAAAATACATAGGATTAGGCTTTTGATTAAAAAATAGTAGACATTCCAAAAAGAAAACATAGTATTAGTGTTTTGATTGAAAAATTTCAGACATTTTGAAAAGAAAACATAAGATTATCATTTTGATTAAAAAATAGAAGACATTACTGTAAGAAAACATAGGATCAGGGTTTTGATTAAAAACTGATAAATAGATTTCCAAAAGAAAACAAAGGACCAGTGTTTTAATTTAAAAATAGGACACATTCCCAAAAAAAACATCGAATTAATGTTTTGATTGAAAAATAAGAGGCATTTAAAAACATAGGATTTGTGTTTTGATTCAAATATAGTACGCTTTCCGAAAAAAAATATAGAATTAGTGTTTTGATTGAATAATAGAAGACATTATTATAAGAAAACATAGGATTAGGGTTTTGAATGAAAAATACAAGACATTTCTATAAGAAAACATAGAATTATTGTTTTGATTCAAAAACTAGTAGATATTCCGAAAAGAAAACATAGGATTAGGGTCTTTATTCAAATATAGTAGGCATTCCAAACAGAAAACATATGATTAGGGTTTTGATTGAAAAAAAGGACATTACACTAAGAAAACAAAGGATTAGGATTTTGATTAAAAAATAGTAGTCATTCCGAAAGAAACACAAACGATTAGGATTTGAATTGAAAAATCGGAGGTATTATTAAAAGAAAACAGAATATTAGGGTTTGGATTGAAAAATATGAAACATTCTTAAAAGAATACATCATATTAGGGTTTTGATTAAAAATTTGAAGGCATTCCCAAAGATAGGATTACGGTTTCGATTAAAAAAATTAGACATTCCAAAATGAAAACAAGGGATTAGTTTTTGATTCAAACCTGAAAAATAGGACACATTCTAAATAGAAAACATAGGAGTAGTGTTTTGATTCAAACATAACAGAAAGTTTGAAAAGAAAAGAAAGGATTAGGTTTTGAATTGAAAAGTAGGAGCCATTCAAAAAAGAAAACATAGGTTGTGGTTTTGATTCAAAACTGATAAATACGAGACATTACGAAAGAAAGACATAAGATTCACGTTTTGTTTGTAAAATAAGGGAGATTGCGATAAGAAAACATAAGATTAGGGTCTTGATTCAAATATAGAAGGCATTCCCAAAAAAAACATAGGATTATGGTTTAGATTAAAAATTAGCAAGCATCCCCAAAACAAAAGATAGAATTGGGGTTTCGATTCAAACAAAAAAAAAGGATTACGAGGTTCCAGTTTTCACTTAAAACCGTAAAATAAAAGACATGAAGAAAAGAAAACATCCCATTAGGGGTTTGATTAAAAGATAGGAGACATTGCGAAACTTAGGATTAGTGTTTTTATTTAAAAATAGGAGACATTCGAAAAGAAAACATAGGATTAGGGTTTTTGATTTGAAAACAAAATATAGATAGTGCATTCAGAGAATAGCTTCGGAAGGAGTAGGGTTTTGATTCAAAAGTAGGAGCCACTTCCAAAAGAGAACATACGATTATGTTTTTGACTGAAACATATATGATATTGTGAAAAAAAAAACATAATTTAGGGTTTTCATTAAAAAAACAAACATTCCCAAAATAAAATATAGGATTAGGGTTTAATTGAAAATATGAGACATTCAAAACGAAACAGAGGATTAGTGCTTTGATTGAAAAATAGAAAACATTATGAAAAGAAAACATAGGTTAAGGACTAGGAGTTTCATTCAAAAATAGGATGCATTACGAAAAGAATATATAGGATTAGGGTTTTGATTCAAAACCAAAAGATAGGAGACATTCCGAAAAGAAAACATACGATTAGATTTTTTATTGAAAAATATAAGACATTCTGAAAAGAAATCATATGATAAAGGTCTTGATTCAAATCTAAAATATGGGAGATATTCGATAAAGAAACATAGGATCAGAGTTTCGATTCAAAAATAGGAGACATTGCTAAAAGAAAACATTGGATTATGATTTTGATTCAAAAATTGGAGACATACCTAAACGAAAACATATAATTAGTGTTTTGATTGAAAAATATGAAACATTCTGAAAAGAAATCATATAATAAGGGTTTTGATTGAAAAATTGAAAAGTAAGAGACATTCTGAAAGTAAGACATAGGATTACGGTTTTGATTAAAAATAAAAAAATAGGAGACATTACGAAATAAAACTTAAAATTAGGGTTTTGATTAAAGAAAGTAAACATTCTGGAAAGAAATCATAAGGGTTAGAGTTTTAATTCAAAATCAAAAAAACTTAAACATTCGAAAAGAAAACATAAGATTAGCAGTTTGATTCAAATCCAAAAAATAAGAAAAATTCCGAAAAGAAAACATAAACTAAAATAATAGGAGACATTCGAAAAAGAAAATATAGGATTAGGGTTCGATTCAAAAATAAGAGACATTCTAAAAAGAAAATGTAGGATTGGGTTTTTAATTAAAAAAATAGAGGACATTCAAAAAATAAAATATAGGATTATGGTTATGATTGGAAACATATAAATAAGAGATTTTTCAAAAAGAAAATATAGAATTAGTGTTTTGATTAAAAAATTGAAGACATTGCAAAAAGAAAAAATAGGTTTGGGGTTTTTATTAAAAAATATGAGACATTACAAAAAGAAAACATAAGATTATTTTTCTTCAAAAATAGGAGACATTCAGAAAAAAAAACATACGATTTAGGTTTTGATACAAATATAGTAGACATTCCAAAAACAGAAGATAGTCTTAGGGTTTTGATTAAAAAATAAATGAGAATGGCTCCCTTGAATTCGTGATGATGGGCTTGATGGGTCGCTCAACGTCTTGAAGAATTTTTCTCCGAAGCTGGGTTGCTGAAGGCCCCCTTGATGCTATGACGGAGGAAAAATCGATGAAAGTTAGTGAAGAATGGCTCCCAATCTTGCCAAAGACCTCCTTTAGAACAGTAGCCGTATTTCCCTTTGAATGCTCACAAAAAAATCCCAAAAGAATAAGGCAAACGGCCTATTTATAGCCATAAGCCACGGCTGTCATGTGCCTTCATGTGGCCACGTGAGCTGTAGGAATTTCCATGCAGTCGTGTTGAATTTTAACGAGGTCGTATGAACAGTGTTTCTGCTATATTGCTGCTACAGTACAATGGTCCATTTTTTGCTGTAGTCCTCTTCATAAACGCAGTTCAAACACTCTTCTCTTGAGGTCATATAGTTGGGCACACGTCCATGTGGTAAGCTATACGAGTTTTTTTATTGACTCATCATTTGAAAGGTCTTGCATTTTTCAAAAAGAGTAGGAGCATAGAGATGTCACTACCTTTGTGCCCTTTTAACTAGCAAATTGGCTTGACTCCTCTTGGATGTTGGCACACACCTACATGTTCATAAGCTCCTCTTGTGTCTTGATCCTTAGATTAAACAAGAACTCCCAAAATGTGTTTTGATAGCCTATCTTTGCTTCATTTTCTCCCTTCAAGAACTTATCTGTCTGCTACTTTTAAAATCAAAATAATAATTATGTGTTTTTTTTTCGTAATGTCTCATATTTTTCAATCAAAACCTTAATCCTATGTTTTCTTCTTGATATGACTCCTATTTTTCAATAAAAACCCTAATCCTTTGTTTTCTTTTGGGAATGTATGCTATTTTTAAATAAAATCCCTAATCCTATGTTTTCTTTTAGAAATACCCCGAATTTTTTGGTTTTTAACTAAAACCCTAATCCTATGTTTCTTATAGTAATGTCTCATATTTTTCAATCAAACCCCTATCCTATATTTTATTTTTGGAATGTTTACTATTTTTGAATCAAAACCCTAATCCTATATTTTTCTTTATAGTTATCTCTCCTATTTTTCATTTAAAACCATAATCCTATTGTTTCATATAGTGATGTCCATTTTTCAATCAAAATGCTAATCCTATGTTTTGTTTTTGGAATGTCTACTATATTTGAATTAAAAATCTAATCTTATGTTTTCTTTTTGGAATGTCTACTATATTTGAATAAAAAATCTAATCCTATGTTTTCTTTTCGGAATGTCTACTATCTTTTAATTACAACCGAAATCCTATGCTTTCCTTACATGATGTCTTATATTTATCTATTTTGAATCAAAACCCTAACCTATGTTTTCTTTTCGGAATGTGTCCTATTTTTTCTGTTTTGAATCAAAGCCCCAATCCTTTGTTTTTTGAATGAATCATTTTTTTAAAATCAAAACCCTAATCCTATATTTTCTTTAGGGAATCTGTGCTAATTTTTAATAAAACTCTTATTTTATTTTTTTCATTTGGTAATGCCTTCTATTTTTGAATAAAAATCCTAATTCTATATTTTATTTTCGTAATGTAGACTATGTTTCAATCAGAATCTGAATGCAATGTTTTTTTTAATGTCTACTATTTTTAAATCAAAAACTACAATTCTATTTTTCCTTATGGAATCTCTCCTATTTTTTAATCAAAATAATAATCCTATATTTTTTTTTTCGAAATGTCTCATATTTTTCAATCAAAACCATATTCATATATTTTCTTTTTGGAACGGCTCCTATTTTTGAATGAAAACCCTAATATTATGTTTTCTCTTCAAAATGACTCATATTTTTTAAGCAAAACTATAATCCTATGTTTTGTTTTTGTCGAATTGTCTACTATTTTGAATCAAAACACTAATATTATGTTTTCTTATAGTAATATCTCCTGTTTTTAATCAAAACACTAATCCTATGTTTTCTTTTCCGAATGACTCTTATTTTTGAATTAAACACTAATCCATTGTTTATATTCATAATGTCTCATGTTTTTTAATCAAAGCTGTAATCCATTATTTTCTTTTCTAAATAATACCTATTTATCAATTTTGAATCAAAACCCTAACCTATGTTTTCTTCTTAGAATGTCTCATTTTTTTAAACCAAACACCTAATAATTTTTTTTTCTTTTTTAAATGTCTGCTGTTTTTGAATCAAAACCATAATCCTATGTTTACTTTATGGAATGCGTAATATTTTTTATATTTAAATTAAAATCCTAATCTTATCTTTTATATAGGGAATCTCAGGCTATGTTTTCTTTTCATAATGCCTCCTATTTTAGAATAAAAATCCAAATCCTATGTTTTCTTAGGAAAGGCTGCTATTTTTTAACCAAGAATCTAATCTTATGTTTTCTTTTTGAAAAATCTGCTATTTTTTAATCAAAAGAATAACTGTATGTTTTATTTTCGTAATGTATCATATTTTTTATTCAAAACCCAATCTTATGTGTTCTTTCCGTAATGGCTCCTATTTTTTAATCAAACCCTAATCTTATGTTTTTCTTTTGGGAATGTTTGCTATTTTTGAATCAAATAAATAATCCTATGTTTTCTTTCCGTAATGCCTCATATTTTTCAATCAAAACCCTAATCCAATGTTTTTTTTCTAGAATTGCTCCAATTTTTGATTGAAAACCGTAATCCTATGTTTTCTTTTGGGAATGTAAGCTATTTTTGTGTCAAATTTTAATCTCATGTTGTCTTTTCGGAATGTCTACTATTTTTTAATCAAAAGCATAATCCTATGTTTTCTTATATTAATGTCTCCTATTTTTCATTTAAAACCCTAATCCTCTGTTTTCTTTTTGTAATATATCCTATATTTGAATCAAAACCATAATCTTATAATTTTTTAAATGTTTTCTAGTTTTCAATTAAAAGCCTAATCCTCTCTTTTCTTTTGAGAATGTCTGCTATTTTTGAGACAAAACCCTAATTGTATGCTTTCCTCTTAGAATGTGTCCTATTTTTTATTTTTCAAACTAAAAACCAAATCCTTTGTTTTTTCTCCAATTTACTCATTTTTTTTTAAAATGAAAATCTTAATCCTTCCTTTTGTTTTGGCAATGTCTACTATTTTTTAATCAAAACCCTAATTGTATGTTTATTTACAGAATGTCCCCTATTTTTGAATAAAAATCATAATCGTATGTTTTCATATTGGAATGTCTCCTATTTTTAAATTAAAACCTGAATCCTACGTTGTCTTTTCGCAATGTCCCCTATTTTTGAATCAAAACAATAAATTAATGTTTTTTTAGAATGTCTTCTATTTATCGGGTTTCAATCAAAACAATAATCCTATGTTTTATTTTTTGAATGTCTCCTATTATTCAATCAAAACCTTATTCCTATGTTTTTATTTTTAGAATGTCTCCTATTTTTAATTGACACTAATCCTATGTTTTCTTTCAGAATGTCTCCTATTTTTTAATTTTAAATGAAAATTATAATTCTTTGTTTTCTTTTTTAAATATCTCTAATTTTTTAATCCAAACCCTAATCCTATTTTTCTATTCTATATGTCTCCTATTATCAACTAAAACCCTTGACCTACGTTTCTTTTTGGAATGTCACTTAAATTTCTGCTTTCAATCAAAAACCTAATCCTATTATTTCTTCTTGTAATGTGTTCTAATTTTGAATCAAACCCTAATCCTATGTTTTTTAATGGCTCCAATTTTTTAATCAAAAAAATAATCTTATGTTTTCTTTTATTATGTCTACTATTTTTTAATCAAAACAATAATCCTATGTTTTTTTTTCCTGAATGTCTCTTATTTTTCAATCAAAACCCTATCCTATGTTTTCTTTTCAGAATAACTACTATTTTTAATCAAAGCCCCAATCCTATGTTTTCTTATTGTAATGTCTCCTACTTTTTTATAAAAACTGTAATCCTAATTTTTCTTTTCGGAATGCATGCGATATTTCAATCAAAACCGTAATCCTATCTTTTCTTTTTACAATATCTTCTATCTTTTCAATCAAAACAAGAATCCTATGTTTTGTTTTCTTAATGTGTCCTATTTATCAGTTTTGAATCTAATCCGAAACTTATGTTTTCTTTTCTGCATATCTCCTACTTTTCAATTAAAAACTAATCCTTTTTTTTCTGTTCAAAATATGTCTATTATTCTTGAAGAAAAACCATAATACTATGTTTTCTTTTTTCGAAATGTGTCATATTTTTTAGTTTTGAATCAAAACCTAATCCTTTGTTTTCTTTTAGGAATGTCTCACTTTTTTCAATCCAAACCTTCACCCTATGTTTTCTTTTCGTAATGCCTCCTATTTTTGATAAAAATCCTAATCCTATGTTTTTTTTTCGGAGTGCCTCCTATATTTGAATCAAAACTCTAATCTTATGTTTTCATTTTCGAATGTCTGCTTTTTTGAATCAAAATAATAATCGTATGTTTTCTTTTTGTAATGACTCATATTTTTTAAACAAAACCTTAATCCTAAATTTGTTTTCATTGAATCCTAATTTTTAATCAAAACACTAATCTTATGTTTTCTTTTCATAATGTTTATTTTTTTTTTAATCAAAACATTAATCAAATATTTTCTTATAGTAATGTCTCAAATTTAAGCGAAACCCTAATCCTATGTTTTTTTTCTTTTCAGAATGTCTCATATTTTTCAATCAAAACACTAATCCTATGATTTTGTTTCGGAATGTCTACTATTTTTGAATCAAAATCGGAATCCTATATTTTCTCATCGTAATGTATACTATTTTTCAATCAAAACCCAAAACGTTTGTTTTGTTTTCGAAATGCTTACTATATTTGTATCAAAACCCTAAAACTCTGGCTTTTTAGGGAATGTCTCCTATTTTTGAATCAAAACACTAATCCTATATTTTCTTTTTGTAATGTGTCCTATTTTTTAGTTTTAAATCAAAACCCTAAACCCATATTTTTTCTTAGCAGAATACCTCCTATTTTTTAATCAAAACTCTAATATGATGTTTCTTTTGGGAATGTCTGCTATTTTTGAATCAAAACAATAATTGTTTATTTTCTTTCCGTAATGTCTCATATTTTTCAATCAAAACCGTAAGATATGTTTTCTTTTGGTAATGACTGCTATTTTTCAATCAAAACCCTAACCCTTTGATTTTTTTTTGAAATATCTCCTATGTTTCAATGAAAACCTGAATCCTATATTTTCTTTTCGAAATATCCAATATTTTTAAATCAAAACCCTAATCCTTTTCTTTGTTTTTTGAATGTCTAATATTTTTGGAACAAAAACATAATCCTATGTTTTCTTATAGTAGTGTCTCATATTTTATAATAAAACCTCTAATCTTATTTTATTATTTTGGGAATGTACGCTTTTTTAATCAAAACAATAATCCTATGTAATGTCTCATATTTTTTTAATCAAAAGCCCTAATCCTATGTTTTTTTCTTTTTAGAAAAGCCTCCTATTTTTTTCAATCAAAAACCATAATCTTATGTTTTTCTTTTTGGGAATGTCTTCTACTTTTCAATCACACCCCTAATCCTATGGTTTCTTTAGGAAATTTCCCCTATGTTTTGGTTTTTAATCGAAACCCTAATCCTATGTTTCTCTTATAGTAATGTCTCCTATTTTTTTCAATCAAAACCCTAATCTATTTTTTTTTTTGAAATGTCTCATATTTTTCAATCAAAACCATAATCATATGTTTTTGATTTAAAAATAGCAGATATTCAAAAGAAAACATAGGATTAGCATTTTGATTGAAAAATATGAGACATAATAAGACATTATAGAAATAATAGAGGAATGTGTCATATTGAATAGCAGATATTCAAAAATTAGTGACATTTTTGAAAGAATACATAGGTTAGGGTTTTTTTAATTCAAAACTGATAATTAGGAGACATTGCAAAAAGAAAACATAGGTTAGGGTTTTGATTTAAAATTGATGCATAGGGAGACATTATAAAAAGAAAGCATAGAATTAGTGTTTTTGTTTGCAAAATAGAGAGACATTCGAGAAAAAACATAGGATTAGGGGTTTGGATTCAAATATAGTAGGCATTACGCTAGGGAAAACATTGGATTCGGGTTTTCATTAAAAATAGGAGACATTACTATAAGGAAACATAGGATTAGACTTTTTGATTAAAAAAATAGTAGACATTCCTTAAAAGAAAACATAAGATTAGGGTTTTTGATTGAAATATAATAGCCATTTCAAAAAATAACATAGGAGGAGGGTTACGATTGACATATAATAGGCATTTTGAAAAGAAACCCTACTAATAGCAGACAATCTGATGAGTACATTTCATATCATATTTACTTACCCTCAATTCATTCATTTTCTTGTCTTTTACCACTATTTTGCTTATATAAGATGTTGTTATATGTATATTTGTTTGTTATGCAGGAATGTGGAGCTCGAAACAAGTTCTCAAGCTGAACACGAGAAGAGTATGATTGTGCTTTGTCCCACTTATTATCTTAGCATGAAGGATTGCAAGTAACAATTCAAGCAGTGGGGTGCTCTCAATCCTAGCACGGTCTTAACAAGACTGTGCTCTTCCCCCTGATTATTATAATATGAAGATAGTTTCTATCGGTCGGAGGAAGCACGATCATTATGCTCCTCGCATGGTCGTGCATTGGCGAAACACGGCCAAAGCACGACTGTGCTCCTCTTCTTGATTCTTCCAGGAGAACACTTAGCTGATTCACTTAGATATCTCAACGAGATAGCATGGTCAAAGCACAACTGTGCTTAGATCGTGTCGAGCCCAAAATCAGCCTTATTACTCCAGTTTCTAGGATTTCGCTCTCATCTTTGTTCGGGGATTTTTCTTCTCCACCAGGAGAACTTTGATGAGGGCGAAGATCAAGCTTCACTACACCATCTAAGGGGATCAAAGACAAGTCGAGGGCACAAAGGAAGTGGGGCTAGCAAACAAAGCTCAACTTGGAAGAGTTTTTTGAGAAGAAGGGAGGCATGCCATTTTTCTTTAGATGTTTAACTGCTTCATCCATGTTATACCCATCCATGAGGGGCTAACCATCCATAGTTCCCCACGATGTTGAACTATGACAGTTTATATGCTTTGAATACTCTCTTCTAATGTTCTATGGAGATCTTTTGGTTTCTTGTTTTTAATCTTATATTTGCATAACTTGATGTGTTTGATTTGCACAGTTTTTGTGTAAAACTCGGTGTGTGGATTACCATAGAGGTAGTTACCTTGTGTGATTGCAAAACTCATTGTGTATGAAACCATAGTTAACCTAACAAAACATGGTGTATTTGAGAACTATAGATGCATCATTGCTTCTGAGCACACACAAGAACCATAGAATGTACCTGGTACATGTGTCCATCCCATACACTTGCAGAAAATTCATCAATTTTTTGGCGCCATTGCCGAGGACTGGCAACTTTTTTGAAAATTTAGATTCTAGTGATCTAGTTTGTTTTTATTGTTGTTATTTGTGAATGTCCTTTTTCTTTTTTATTTTTAATGATTCTTTTAGGCTTTTTTTTTCCACTCTTTTAATACTTTTGATCTTACACCGTCCTATCTTCTGTGTGTAGGCACCTTTGTACGACCTGCAGAAGCACTTCTTCTCCACTGGCAAACCCGAATCCAGAAGTTGAAAGGAATTTCTAAAGAACAATCGGACTGATCAATTTAAGTGAGACAATGTCAATAGAAATCAACGTGGAAGTGGGTCAAGAAGAAGAAATGGCTGGAAATAAACAACAAAGAATTTCTAACTTTGCTCAACCAAATCTAAAAGGACTAACATCAAGCATTGTTTGACCTCCTATTGCGGCGAACAACTTCGAATTAAAGCCCAATTTTATTCAAATGGTGATACAGATGTGTAGTTTTGACGGGTTTCAAGATGAAGACCCTTATAAGCATTTGAGGATTTTCATGGAAATCTGCAACACTTTTCCCATTTTAGTTGTGAGGGAGGGCTAAACAGTGGCGAAGTTCCTTGCCACAGGGTCTCTTACAACATTGAAGCAGGTTTTAGAGACTTTTCTTACATTATACTTCCCTCTAATGAAGATCACTAAGTTGAGGATTGATATCTCCTCATTCCTGCAATTGGAATCAGAAACCATGTATGATACTTGGGAGAGATACAAGGAGATGTTGAGAAAATACCCACAGGATGGAATAGTGGAGTGGATGCGAGATACAAGTCTTTTATAATGGATTAAAACAACCCACAAACCAGATGCTTAATCTCTGCTGGAGGCTCTTTATGTAAAAAGCAACCAAGTGAGGCATACAGTTTGATTGAGGAAATAGCAAACAATGGCTACCAATGGATTACTGAGAGGAACAAATCGGTTAAAGCAGCTAGTATTTATAAGGTCGATGCCATTACAACTCTTGCAGCACAAGTTGAGGCGATTACCAAACGATTAGACACTATACAGTCCATTTCTCATGTTCCAGGACCTCCTTGTGATTGTCGGGTCCCTCCAAATGAGCTTGGGTGTCCACTTTCTTTTGATATGGGTACAGGGCAGATTAAGCAAGTGGATTTTGTTGGGCAAAATCACCATTATCAGAACAACCCATACAACAACACATAGAATGCTCGGTGGAAGAATCACCTAAATTTCTCATTGAGTCAACTAGGACAAAGGCAGCAACAACAACAACAATTGTATAAATCTCTCTATGGGGTGTACAACAACTGTCCTCTTCTTCATCTTCTGAGCCATCCAATGACCTCACTGCCTAGTCGGCCAGATTCATCAAGAGCACTGAAACTCACCTTTTTGGTCTTGAGGATATGATGAGAAATACTAATGCAACTGTGAGGTATTTAGAGCATCAGATGGCCCAGATGTCCAAATTAATTGAGGAAAGGCTCTTGGAGTCCCTCCCTGGTAACATAGAGATAAACCCAAAGAAATCCTTGAAGGTTGTCACTTTCAGTAATGGAGTGCAACTTCCAAACCCCGTTGAGAGGAAACCCGAATGGAGAATGTTGAACCTGCTATTGGTAGTAATCTGAAGACTACAATTGACTTGGAGAAGGATGTCAAAGTATAGAGTAAGGAAAAAGATGCATTGCCTACATACCAACCTAATCTTCCTTACCCAGTGAAAGTGAAGAAGGATCAACAAGAGGAGGAGTATAAGAGATTCCTCGATGTGTTCAAGACTTTACATAGTAATGTTTGATTTGTTGAAGCTCTTGTTCAGATGCCGAGGTATGATAAATTTTTGAAAGAACTACTAGAGAACAAGAGAAAACTAGAAGAAGTGTCTTCTTTAACACTTAGTGAGGAATGTTCGGCTTTGATCACCAACAAACTCCGCAAGAAAGAGAAAAATCCCCGGAATTTCATTGTTCCTTGCACGATATGCGATTTAGTTGATGATAAGCCTTAGCTTATCTGTGGTATGCGTCAATCTCATGCCCTACAAAATTTTCCAAAGGCTTGGGCTTGGAGAACCAAAACTCACCACTATGACTTTACAGTTAGTGGACAGGTCCATCAGGTAACCATGAGGTATAATTGAAGATATTTTGGTTAAGGTGGACAAGTTAATTTTCACGGTGGATTTCGTAATTCTCAATATTGATGATGAGGTGGAGGTACCTTTTATTCTAGGAAGGCTACTCCTAGCAACTTCAAAGGCTCTTATTGATGTCAAAGATGGCCAAATAACACTTAGAGTGAGCGAAGAAGAGATTATTTACAAGCTATGGATTTTGATGACACATTCTTTTGTGTGGATGTTATTGATGAAGTTGTTTATGAATTTGTACAGAATATGTTCATCAAAGATGAGCTTGCTGAATTATTGGAAGATGATCCCTCAAAAGATTAAGCACCATAGGAGGTGATGGAAAAATCGTACTGGTTGGACTTGGAAGCTATCGAGGTCTTTGTACCACCGAATTCACCGAAGAAAAAAACTTTCGCTCAACAAAGTAGTTGACAAAGGTGATCACCAAAAAGAAGAAGACACCCATCTAACCATCTTATCATAATGTTCCTGACCGTTCAAACCTTTGTGCTTTTAGTGGGATTAATTTAATTGATTCATTGATACCATATGCTTGCATTTGTATTCACGGTGCTATGAGAGGTCTCGATCCCATGAACCTCCTTTAGGAAAAACAGGTTTGTCAAGCTAGTGATATTAAACAAGCGCTACTTGGGAGGCAAACCGAGTTGTTTTTATTTTTCTTCATAATCGTGTCTGGTTTTTCATATCATTTTTGTTTTGTTTTCATATATTTCAATGGTTGTTGTGTTCTTGTGATTTCGATCTCTCGGGACATTATTGGATTTTGTTCGGAGTATCGGTAATACTTTTTATTACCTCAAGCATTTTTATCATTGTTAATGAGGAAGATAGGCTTTACTCTAGAACTATTTAGGCCAAGCATGAGCTGAGGACGCCCCTGCTTGTGCCCCTGATTCTCTCTGTTTCTAGTTTCAGAATCATTCGAGGCAAGCATGGACTCGAGCATGAGCGTGCTAAATCGAGTAAGCGGGTCTCCAAGCAATTTATACAATCGTGTCCTTCCTTAGATGTTTTAGGAATATTTCCTTAAAGAATTAGGGAAAGGAACATGCCTAGGACATGACCATGTTTTAGTATATGGAGCTAGCCCTAACTCTCATGCCTACACATGAGAGTGCTTTACCCATGCTCGAACCCGAACGGTCATGCCCCTTTATCTTTTGAAGCCCTTCACAGCCAACCTTTCCCATCCATCTCACCAGCTTACCCTCTTTTTCCTACTTTCGTTCTATGGTCACTCGTGAAGTTTCTAGTTCATGGCAGGGTTGGTTGTGGTTGTTCCTCATTTTCCTCATCCTCTCCCTAAACCTCGGTAAGGCGTCATTCTTCCTTTTCTGGTTTATTGTGTTGAAATGCTTTACCCATCATGCTTTTGATTGCATTGTGGATCTTGTGTAATGTTCATTGTTTCACGCTTAATATTGCTTGTTTTATTTCAAAGATTTCTTTGTTCTTGAGCTTTAACAGTGTTGTATCTTTGGGAACGATGGTCGCTCGAAGCATGATCGTGCCCTCCCTGGGAACACGATCATGCTCCCCGCCCTCTAGCATGATTGTCCTTACCAAGCGCACGACCCCTACTTCAATGTTGAGCATGGTCTGAGTGCTCCTTGCACGATCGTGCTCATTGCCGATGCCTGGAGACAGTTGTTTTAGATTACTGATACCACTTACGAGTGGCTAGCACTTGATGTTTAGCCACATTCGAGCTTTCCCGAGGTTTTGTTGCATTTCATCGCGCCGACTTGATTCGGTTTTAGGAGGTTGGTGAGATGCACCAAGCGAGCCAAACCAATTTCTCCATCTGGTTAGGGATTTATGATATGAAGTTCACTCGAACTCCCCGTGATATGATACCCTATTTGTTGGCCCCTATATCAATCATCTGATCAGATGTATGGGTATCCTAGAGGGGACTGACAGGATGTGAGTGGTCGGTGGTGTGGCCCCCATGACCCTTGAGATGCTCAAGTCAATGGGGATGCTTCAGCTTGTCCTAACTGCTAGATGGGTTGAGTACAGTATCAGGTCATCCACTGATTCTTCATACACTACTACTCCTGATCTTTCTAGTGAAGGGGATGCTGTCATTGCTCATCCACAGTGTTCTGGTGGCTCCATAGGAGTGTCGCATGCATTGCTGAGCATTTGGGTTTCACTACAAGAAATACAGGAAAAGGCCACATAAATATTGCTACTGATTCGTTCCGTTGCTATTTTTATACATTGGCGATGGAATTAGCGTCGGACTACCAACGGAATGTATCTTCAGAAGTTCAACTTGTTTTTATTACTTTACCAACGGAATTGTATAATATAGCAACGAAATGTTGATTAATAGCAACAGAAAACATAGCAACGGAATAAGTCCGTTGATATTCCGTTGTGAGAGCTTACGCCACTTAATTTCCCCGCGAAGTATTGTTGCTAACAAATTGCTACGGATCTGTTCCGTCGGTGTTGGCAAACATTGGCAATGGATTCAGTTTTGAATTACCGATGGAATAAAACATCATAAATCAACTTATTTTTATGACATTAGTGACAGAAATGTAAAATATAACAATGTAATTTAGATGAATAGCAACAGAAAATAAGTTCGTTGCTATTCCAAACTTTTAAAAAATAAATAAAATATTATTTATTAATATTTGAGATTTATATTTTTTATTTATACATTTTCACTTTATAAAAATATTTGATTTTCCAAATATATAAATAAATTTATGTATAAAAATTAAAATATTAAAAACAAACTTAAGTCTAAAATTAAATATTATTTGAAACCCAAACTTAAAAAATAAAATATTATTTATTAATGTTTTATAATTTATATATTCTAATTAAATCAATTTAATTTTTTATTATAGGTCACATGACCCACTAACTAATTCTTTATTATTAATTTTTAACTAATCAATAGCCACTTAATTAAATAATTGATTAAATTTTGAAGTTTGGTGTCTCCCAAGAAAACAAATTTAAATAGACATGCACCCAATTGTAATGAAAGGCACTAATGAACCTATTTGGCTACCTTGTTTATTGCATGCATGGCTCTTTATCCTTGGACCATAGCGCTACCAAGGGAGCAACACCATGTGCTTTCTCATATGACCAACTCTCAATCATGGATCCGGATCCAATCTAACTTTATTATTATTATTATTATTATTGTTGTTGTTGTTGTTGTTGTTGTTTTTATTTTTTAATAAAAAATAAAATAATTCATAATGCATTCAAAATATATAACTGAACCTTTTAATGTGTATATATATAATCAAAAAGTTTGTAGCTTACCACCTTTTAAAATAAAATTTAATTCATTAAAATTGCAATATATTTTGTTCCTAATTAGAATATAGAAAACACGAAATCTTAACGACAATTTGTTATTTAAAAAAACACCTTTAAACCTTTAATTTTGAGTTGGTTTATATTTAATTTTTTTTATTATAAATCTAATTTAATTCAATTTATTTAATCAGTCTAACTCATATACCATAACATAATCATCATACCACAAATATTTATACACACAATGCGAATTTAATAATAAAAAGATTTTATCTTAAAACTTCATTATTCAAAAATATATTAATAGTTTCTGTAATTAATTTTGTTAATAAAAAACATATTATATATTTTAATTATTAACTAATAATTATATCCACCCTAGAAGCTTCCTACCATTAACTTCAATTAAAGCAATCAGGAAACACTATATGCACATTATCATATAATAAAGATACAAAATAATAAATAAATAAATAAAAGCTTAAAAGCTTAGATTTATTGAAGTGTCCAAGCTTAAAAAAAATTCATGCTGGGTTTATTACAATAAAAGCTTTTTACAAAGTTCAATTCATTATGATATAAAATAAATAAATAAGTAAAAAGGAAAAAGGAGAATGCCCGAGTTCCACGGATCTATGTATTTATTAGTAAAAAGCTTTCCATCGTCTCTCTCCTTTTTCATTCTTCCCTCTATCTACTTCTTAGTATCCGAGCTTTCCTTTTTTTCCCTCGGATCTAGGTTTAGGGTTTTTAATCCAACCCTAACATCTCATCCATCGGGTCCGGCTCCATCTCCCCGCAACATCTCTTCTCTCCGTCGTGCGGCGACCTAGCCAACGTGTCGCAGCGCACTTGTTCTTGTCAACAAACTCATTTCTTCTCTGATATGCGGTGAGCTCTTAATCCTTTTGCCATATATTCAAATCTTGTGGTATTTCTTCTCTGATATGCGGTTTTATTTTAGCTATTAGGTCTAGAAAACTGAACCACAAATCTGTGAGAAAGGATCAAAGCAAAGGAGCAAACAATATTTCAATTGCAGTTTCATTCCCTGCGAATTGCTGAAGTTCTGCATCAAATTGATATTTGAAAATCCCTATTTGATATTCTCACTGTTAGAAGTAAGTTTGTTCTTGAATTTGACCTAGTTTTGATGTTGTTTCTACATTTCTACAAGCTACTTGATACTTGGAAATTACTTTCTAAGGTTGCCGTGTACCTTTCTTCTTTTACAAATTCTATCATCATTGTTATTAATCTTTTGGAAAATCATGTTAGTGAGATTCCATGCATGTTTGTTGTTTACTTCTTTGTTTTCTATTTGTTTGGTGCTTGTTTTATCTTCAAGATAAAGAGAGAAAAAAAGGATAACTCTTTTCGATTTTTTTATGTCTTTGACACTTTCAATGGAATGGGCTTTCTCTATTTCTACATTTTTATAATTTAAATCATCGGATGTTCATGCGATGGGTCCTAGTTTCATGCATGATAGGTTATTAATTGTTGTTCTTTTTATTTGTTTGGTTCTTAAGATTCAAGATAAAGAAAGAATAAGGATCTCTTTTTACTTGTCTTTTGAGTCATCAAAGACTTGAGCTTTATCTATTTCAACTTTTGTTACTTGAAGTAGTAGTCATTGTTTCATTGTCTTTTATTTTAATCTCTAGTTACATGATTTAGTTTAGGGTTTTGATTGTCATGATGTCTGATTTTTGAGACCATTTGAACTTCAAGAGAGAAGCATAAAAAATTCTCTTATTAGTTAGTTTGCAGTTATGTATAAATTTTCACTCTTTGAAATTTAGCAACTTGACTTTTGTTTAGGATGCTTTTCAGTTGTAATTAGTTGAACCTAACTTTTTTGCTCCGTAGTGTGTTTGTTAATTGATGCAAAAATAGTTTTGTCATTGTCATTGTCATAATAATATTGACCATGAAATTGGCTGATTAGATTTTAATTAACTTGATAGATCCTGACATTACTAGCAATTTGGATGTCCTGTTCTTCCTGTTATAGTTTCTTATGTTCAGTCTTTCAGTTGTGTGGCAATGCACAAACACTATTGGCTACTTCATCTCTGCATTTATTTTAAATTTTGAGAGTGTGCTAAACATGGTTCTCTGTTTGCTGAAATGTAAATTTTGTGGTTGTAAATCTCATTTCTTTTGCGCTTTAGACTGATTGCACTAATTTAGAGGCAACAATTCATGCATTATTTCCTAACCAAGGAGCCTTAGAGTATTGAATCTCCTCAAACAAGGCTCAAATTTCTTTTTTCTTCCTTTCCATGTCAGTGGCTTATAGATATCCATGCATGCATGTGTGGATGTGTACAATTAATAGTTTTATTTATTCAAAGAGAGAGGAGTTTTTCAAGGTTTGGTTTATGAGTATAAATATTCTCCTTTTGTTGTTATCAATGAAAGAAAAGAGTGTGTGCCTCTGTGTGTGTTGTTTCATTTTATGTTGTCTTTGGTTTCATGCCTTTAGTTTATGAGTCCATGTATCTCTTTTTCCGATTTTTTTAACATATATATATATTTGAGGAGGAGAATCTTGTTTTGAGTGAAGTGTGGATGAAGCTTTTGGTGTCGAGCATGTTTTTGTTTACGAAATAAAAGACATGAGAAAAGTTCAATTCTTAACGAACACATTTGTTTATTTAAGATAACTAGTGAGAGAGATTCAAACAAGAGAACACAGTGCTATCAAGATTCTAAAGTGATATCTAATTAAATTATTTCTTTGACTACATAGTAGAAAGTTTTGTAGTGTCAATGATGTGTGATTCAAAATTCATTGGTGGTTTCATGGGCATGAGCAGGAACAGACCTTTAAATAGGCAATTTTTTTTATATGGAAATTGATGTGTGATTAAAAGTTCATTGGTGGTTTCATGTTGTTCAATTAAGTAATTTCAGGTGAGACATCTGCTTACCAACTTAAATTTTTCATGTGCTCATGTTTTCATTTTGAAACACTCGTGTTTGATTTTGTCAATTATGAATTTGTGTGCATATTTATTAGGACAATAAGAAAAAAATTGCACTATATGAACATGCATGAGTTATCACATTAATTATACACAACTCATCAAGATGATGTTACATGGATATCTTTAATTTAATACCATTGTTCACCACAAGCATCTTTTCCACTATTTCATTAAGCCTTACGAAATGCCATCTGTCTTTCACTCATACAACAAACATATATTATATCTATGCATTACTTATTTAGTGTTCTGATATCATATAAGCTGAAAGTAGGCCATGATGCCATGATGCATTGCTTTACTTCTTTATATCTATGCATTGCTTCATGGTACTATATAATGTTCGGTGAAAAGCAAGGCATGATGCATGTTTTTCTTGTGGGCATGATTAGACAAGTCTACTTTTCCATATGGTTGTTTCCTATTTTTTCTTGTGTACCATTAAAGGACCTCAGCAATTATTTAAAATAAATATAAGAGATACAGTATTATATATATATATACATTTCTAAAACATCTAAGGAAGGACCTCAGCAATTATTTAAAATACTCCTTTTCAATTTAATTAAAAAAAAAAGATAAAAGTGATCCTTTACATAGATTAAGTGCAAGCCTATTAAGTATTATGATAATAAATGATAGGGGATTTTAATATATACTGTCACATTTATTTTATTTAATTTATATTATTTCATATACAATGAAATTAATTTATATTAAATAACTTAAGTCAACTCTGTCAATCACAACTTGTCTTTAATCCAATTATATTAATTAAATTAATTTAAATTTATTTCATATTTATTTTATTTATTAAATATATTTTTGGATTTTAAATATATTATGAATTTTTGATAAAAACTATTATATAAATTAGATGTTAAAATTTATATGTTCTTGAATTTATAAATAATATTCGATCAATTCTTTCACGTGTTTGCATGATTCAGGGCTGGACAATAAATTTCAACTTCTTTGGTGGTTGGTAGTTTTTGGCTTCACCCGACTTCATAGGATTCCCAAATTGAATTTTTCACTCTTGTTAGCGGTACACATTTATTTTAATCTCTTTTTAATTTGTCATAAATTGCAATTTGAAGTTATGTGGAAGTAAAACATATTAATTTAATCCCATTATAATATTATGAAATGATTTCAATTTTGGTACTAATTTGTTCTTTTTAATTATTGGTTTAATGATGGAATTGCATGTTGTCCTTTCACTCATATTTATATAACCATACCCACTTACTAGTATGGGGAAATAATGCTACCTTAATTTAATTGTACAAATACTTGATTATTTTAATATTTTTTAATTGTGCAAATAATTTAAATACAATGTTGTGTTTTTTTTTTTTCTTTTTTGTTGTTAGACTTGAAACATGGTTAGAGATCGGTCTTGGATGTATCGCCGTAGGGATCGGGCATCATTCATCAATGATGAATTTATAAAGGGGGTAGAGGAATTTATTGCCTTTGCATATTCTCAAAATGGTATTGTCAGTGGAGATTCTATAAGATGTCCTTGTCGTCGGTGTGAAAATAGCATGTTTCAAGATTGTTGATATAGTTCGTACACAACTTTACTATAATGGATTTATGCTTGGTTATACAACTTGGACTTCTCATGGAGAATATGAAATTGGGCAATCTTCTAGACATGGAAATGAACATGGTGACACAATGTCTCGAGTGGAATACCAAAATCCATATACTCAAATGTTTAGGGATTTTATGGGTCCAACTTTTAATATTCCTCCTTATCATGGTAGTAGCTCAAGTTTTGTAGAAGAAAAACCAAATCCCAAAGCAGCTACATTCTATTCTTTATTGCATGATGTAGATGAACCATTATATCAAGGTTGTGACAAGTACACGAAAGTTGTCGGCTTTATCACAATTGCTAAATTTAAAAAGTCGAGGTTTAACATGGCCGAAGCATGTTTTTGATCATCTTGTGGTGATGATTAAGAATATGCTTCAGGAAGATGCATGCCTGCGACAACTTTTGATAGAACAAAGCAGAAGATGAAAAATCTTGGTATGAGTTATGAGAAGATTCATGTTTGTCAAAACAAATTTGCATGTTGTTTTTATAAAGAAGCCAATGATCTTAACCATTGTTCGTTTGTGAGGCATCCTCGGTATAAGATGAGACAAATGGGAAATCAAAAAGGGAAGCAAAAGGAGATTCCATGCAAAATTTTACGTTATTTGCCACTTATACCGAGACTTCAAAGGCTTTATATGTCAACAAAGACTGCTGAAAACATGACATGGCATGCAACTAATCAAAGTAATGACGGTGTGTAGACATCTCGTTGATGGGAAGGCATATTACATTTGGCCATATTCATAAATGTGAGACTCGGGCTGTATGCTAATGGTGTTTAGTCCCTTTTTGGACTGTAGCAAAACCTATACATTTGGCGATAATGACTTGTTGTGTACAATTTGCCTCCTTGATGTTTGTGAAAACAGCCATACATATTTTCTTAATATGGTTATTCTAGGGAAAAGAAGTCAAGCCAAAACATTGATGTGTTCTTTGCGGACTTTGATAGATGGGTTGAACAAAATATGGGAGTGATGGTATCCTAATGTATGATGCTTTAGAAACAAAAATTTCATAATGAGAACATCATTGTTATGGATAATGATGATTTTTGAACATGGCATGTTGTCCGCGTTTGAGTACTCACGGAACTTTATCATGCCCTTATTGCATGGGGCATAGTAAAGTCCTTTAGGTTGGTTCATGGTAGGAGCCATGTTTTTGATTACCATCGTCAATTTTTGCCAAGGGATCATCCTTTTTAGGAGGAAAAAATAACTTTTCAAAAGACTTGAGCATGACTATCCAGGTCCTCGATTATGTAGGTGAAGAAATATTGACACAATTGAGATTTGACTTTCAGGATATTACATGTGGCATCAAATGCAAAGATAAGCTTGTGAGGGTTTGGAGAAAGCCACAATTGGGTGAAGAAAAGTATATTTTGGGAGTGCCTTCTTGCTTTTCAAATCTTACATCGTCATAATTTGGGTGTTATGCATATTGAAAGAAAATGTCTTTGAGAATGTATTCAATACTATGATGGATATAAAGGGCAAAACAAAAGACAACATAAAAGCTAGTAAGGATGTAGCGTTGTATTGCACTCGAAAAGGATTAGATTAGTAGAAAACTAATACGTGTTTACATCACACAAGCTTCATACGCTTTTAAGTAAAAGAAGATAAAGCGTGTTTGCACATGGGTGAAGCGGTTAAAACTTCTTGATGGTTTTGTATCAAATATATCTCAATGTGTAGAATGGCCAGATGCAGAGTTTTATTGGTTGAAAATTCATTATTGTCATGTTTTCATGCAACGTTTGCTACCAATTGTCATGCGTGATATGGTGCCTACCACTATATATGATGCAATGACTGAGTTGTCACTTTTTTTAGGGATTTATGCTCAACTGAAATACACACATTGCATGAGGAAACATTTGAAGTTACCATTGTTGAAACAATATGCAAACTAGAAAAAAAATTTCCCCTCGGATTTTTTTACTCAATGGAACATTTGCCAATTCACTTACCTTATGAGGCTAAGGTTGGAGGACCAGTTCAATATCATTGGATGTATCCATTTGAAAGGTAGCATTCATTTTCATTTCCTATATTCTTTGGTCAATTACAAATAAAAGTCTATTCTAATATTTTAGATTATAACTTAAACCTAATAGTTCCTTTTATGATGTTTAGATTTTTGCATCATTTAAAGAAAAAGGTGAAAAATCAAGCATTTGTGGAATGATCTATATATGAGGCATACATCATAGAAGAAATCTCATCATTTTGTTCGATGTATTTTGAATCTACTGTGGAAACAAGATTAAATCGTGTACTTCGTAATGATGATGGCGGAGATGTTGAATTTGTAGGACAACTTTCAATTTTATTTCCTCATGGTCGACCTTTTGCGCCAATGAATAATGCTAGATTTCTTGAGGAGGAAGAGCATTATGCTGCAGAAATGTATATACTTATGAATTGCGAGGAGATATATCCATATGTGGAGTAAGTATTATTTTGTAACTAGTATTTATGTCACAACTTACAAATTTAAACTTAATTAATATCACTAACTTTATTTTCTTAAATATAAGATGTTTGATGAAATGGCGAAAAAAGAATGTGTCAATATCTCTGACAAGGAATTAGAGAAATTACGTGATACAAAATTTCCAAAATGGTTTAGACAATTTGTAAGTTTTGTATAAAAATATAGTTGTATTACTAGTGAATGCGAATATTTGAGGAACAAAATATTGATCTATGTCTTACACTATTTTTAGGTGGCAACACATAAAGATGAAACTGATCCTCATGTTGTCGAAATATCATATGGTCCTGGACGAATTGCTCAATGTTACAAAGGTTATTTTATAAATGGTTTTAAGTTCCACACGCAAGACTATGGGAAAAACCGCAATTCAAAAAATAGTGGAGTTTGCGTGAAAGGAAGTTCTTATAATGATCATGAAAGAGATTTTTATGGTGTCTTGGAAGATATTATCCAATTAGAATATTTTGGTGTTGGAAACAAAGTGATACTTTTTAAATGTCATTGGTTTGATATGGAAAAAATGGTTAAGGTTAATTCTTGTCATGGTCTTGTTGAAATGAATCACAAATCAGTACTTCATAGCAGTGAACGACTTGTTTGAGCTGATCAAGCTCAACAAGTTTGTTATATTCCTTATCACTCTAGTAAGAAAGATCGCCATGATTGGTGGGCAGTTTTCAAAACAAAGGCACGGAGTACATTTCATGTTTCTACAAGGAAGACTACTGAAGAAAGTACAGCTGATTTAGTTGATGACATTTTTCAAGAAGATGAAATGTGCATTTCTACATATGTTACTCCTTTAAAGGAACTTGAACACCCAATTGTTCTTTCTAATGGTATATTTGAGGAGATAACTTCATTTGTTGAAGAAAAACAAGATGATGAACATGAAGGTGATGAAGATGGAGATGAAAATGATGACGAGGATGGGGATGAAGAAAACAATGTGGATGATGGAGATGATCGAGATGAATTTGAAGATGATGAAGAATATGATTTTCATTGCTACAATGATAATTGAGAGCTTCTATCAATTTACGTATTTGTCACGAAAAAATATCATCTTTACATTTATTTTATGTTTTTGGACTAATCCTACCATAATATTTTTAGTTTTCCAATTTGATATGCAAAAGCTTATGGCACTAGGTTGCAACTTATTACATGGAAAAATTATCTTGCTTATGTTTGCAATTTATTGCGATAGCCATTAATGCAATTTATATGTTGATGTAGTCAATAACATATAGACTAAATGTGTGGTTTGTTTGTTGTTCATGAATTTTGATTAATTTTTCGTGTGTATTTTTTAGTTATTGTGATAGTCACTGATGTAATTTATATATTCATGTAGTCATTAACATGTAGACTAAATGTATGTTTTTTTGTTGTTTATGAATTTTGTTAAATTTTTTTGCGTATGCTTCAATTATTATTGCAGATGTATATGTACCTACGAATATTGTTTAATTTTGTATTAATATGTAGCTAAAGATTTCCATTGTGAATTGGTCATAACAATTATTATTTTTGCAATAGTATTGTAATGGTTAAAACCAAAAAGATACTAAGACTAAAAATAAAGGTAAAAGATCAAGCAATTAGAAACAAGCAACATTCAGCTTTACAAGGAATTTTGCATATCGTCCACCTTTTGAAAGTAACTTCTGCTATTCGATCCACTATGGAACCATTTGTTATGGCATCTCCTATGGGTACACCAGGCAATCAAGCATCAACAAATAATGATAAACCACTTGAACAAATAGTGAATGAGACATTAGATTTAGGTTCTGATGGATTATCAATTGCAGTTGAAGATGTTGCAAGACAAGATATACAACGCCGAAGAAGAGGACCCGCTTTAGGAAGAATCACTCCACAAGATATAAATGGAAAACGTCATTTGACAATTCTTGGTGATAGGTAAATTGAAGAAATTTGGATTTATTATGATATATTCACAAGTCATTTTTTTTCTTTAGGTTTATTAACTACTTTTTTGTTTTTATACTTTTATTGTTTAATGGCTAATAATAACTCGTCATAGTGTTTTTGCGGAGAAAGGGGTGTCATCAACTATTGTCAAATTAATTAAAAATTATTTTGCCGGGGTGTGGCCAACTTGGAAAAAAATTCCAGATGATATAAAAGAAGCTATGTGGAAGAAATTTGGGGTAACTATCAATAGTGTTACTTTATCTTAATTTGTTTTACTTCCTTAAACCTTAAATGTTATTTTTGTGGATATGACTTCTAATTAGTAATGCCCAATTTTAGGAATATTTTACTTGGCCCATACAAGAGGAACCTAATGTACTGAAAGAGTATGGGAAAAAGACATGTAAGGGCGATTCAAAGACACATTGAATGGTGAAAGAACAAAAAGCTATGGAAGAAGCCGGTGTCACTAATGTTGCTGATATTAACAAATTGTAAAAGGAATGAAAAGGAATCGGATGGCAAGCTGAAATTTGGGATGCTTGATAGATCTGAGTTTGGAGTATAGAGAGTTGGCAAAAACAAATCTAAGAAAGCATTGACCAATCACTTAACTAAAAATAAGGAAAGTATCACGCAAAACACACTAGTGGTTCTCGTTCATTTCTTGCTACTCAAAAGCTAATGGTATCTATCTTTTTCACTTCACCCATGTTATGGATTTAATTTTGCCAATTTATTATAGAACACATTTGCAATAATAAAATTACATGTGTAGTATAATTAAAAACATTTCTCATGTAGGAAGAAAGAGCTTCAGCGACCAATACAATATCGAGGAATTGTTTGAGAGAACTCATAAGACGATCAAAAAGGAAGTGGTGATTTTGTGAACAATAAATCCAAAGTTGTTAGTGTATGTTAATCATTAGTTATTCATTCTTTAGGTTGTAAATTGTTTACTTCATATTTTGGTAAACTTAAATCAATTAATTTTTTTTTATGTTTTTCACTTATTATCGGAGAAATGTCAATCTACATTATCTAAAAAATATGGTGATAATACTTCTGATCGTCCTGAGTTTGATCCAGAAGCATGGGCGTCATCAATTGGAGGAAAGATGGCTACAGGCACGCATGTTTATGGGTTTGGCACCATGGTTAATTCTAAAGCATTATTTGATACTACTTCTAGTGCAGCTGCATGCACAACTAACTCAGTTTTTGGTCCTTCCACTAGTACTCCGCATATGAATACTTCTCTTAATGATGATAAAATTGTGAGTTTAGAGGAGACACTTGAATCATTGACCGGTGATGTGAGTCAAATGAAGAATGCTATAGGTGATATGAGCGATTTGAAAAATCAATTTCAGATTCTGATGAGTTCCATGATGGAGAAATTTGGATCAAATATTCCTCCATCAACAAGTAAATGATTTTAGGTATAAATTTGCTCTCACTTCTCTTAAATTTTTGTGTTATACTTATAAATTTCTAGTTAATATTTTATTTGATGGATTTTAAATTTTCTTGGTTTTCATATAGGAAGACATTTGGGCAAGAAGAGAGGAATAGAAAACTCAAGGTAATTGAATATACCTTCATATATTATTTTTACTTTGTTTTTTTGTTTACAATTGTATTTTTATAACAATTTGATTTTGATGGATTTTAAACTTTTATGATTTTAATAAAGGACAATGGGCAGAAGGGAACGACTCAAGGTAATTCAATGTATGCTAATGATGGATCTTTGCTTAACTTTGTTTGTTGGTGATAATTGTATTGATGGATTAGAAAATTGTTGATGATGGATTTTGATTGTGATGTAATGTTGGAATCATTTGTATGGATTATTTGTATTTTTGGTATTGAATGAAAGGATGGATATTGGATATTTAATGAGATAATTTGTTTTATAGATCATTTTGTATGGATATAATTTATATTAGTGTATTTGTATGGACAATCATTTTGATGTAATAAATTGTGCAGAGTTCGTATGAAAAATAAATTTCCGTAGCTAGTAGCTATAATAATCAATCACACTTAGCGCTACGGATATTCCGTTGCAAATGACAAATGATATTAGGATAACAACGGAAAATCCGTTTGGCTAAAGGACAATAGCAACTTGGAGGAAATATCGTTGCTAGTAGCGAAAACAGCAGCTAAAATTTCCCGTTGCAACTAAGATAACAGCAGAGAAAACTCCGTTGCTAGTAGGAAAATGACAACAACAAAATTCCGTTGGAACAAGAAAAATAGCAATAAAAGAAGGAAAATCCGTTGCTAACGGAAAAATAACAACCAAAATTCCGTTGCTAAAGAAAAGCAATGGACATAATATAGTTCATTAGTTAATGAGAACATAATGGAACTTTCATTAAAAATAAGATATGTAACGGACATTCCGTTGCTAACAAGAAAAAATATTGTTAGTAAAATAAACTTTCCGTTGCTATAAGAATAATAATGCGGAATTGTC
>NC_052490.1:17187083-17326808 GCF_009730915.1 Dioscorea cayenensis subsp. rotundata
GTGGGTGCTTGGACTAATAAACCCTAGGATGATTTTGTTTCATTGATCTCTCATTATGTTTCTTTAATTAATGTTTTTAATTGAGTTCCAACCTTGAATGCTTGTTGAATAGATTTTCCCTTAGAGTGACACTAGGGTTAAGAATCTATCTTGGTAATCCTTGAAAATGAGTGACACACCATGAGAGTTAGACAAAGCTTGGTTGGAGAGGGTCGAGAGGGTGAGTCGAGAGGTAGCGGAACGTCTCATTTCCATTCCAATGTGATTTATCCTATCTCCATGTTCCAAGAGTTCTTTGCGGTCACAATATAGTGAAGTGCTAAGAGACAAACTCCACTGGGGATTAGTTTTGCGAGTAATAGAGTGAAGTATTGAAGTAATCCTTAGTGCTGGGGCTTAATTGTAACTAGGGGTCTTTCGCCTGGACCAAAGGGTTAGATCTATATTAGAGAATAGGGTTTATCACTTTGAATACCCAAATCTTTATGCAACCCCCACACAGTGTGAGGCATCGAGATTATCATTTTCCGTGGGGGTATAGTGTGAGGGTTAGTCACGGTTGACCTTAGGTTTGGGACCGTGTATCTTAGGATTTCCACGACTCATTAGAGTTCAATTAGGAGACATAATAATTAGTCTTGCTCTTGAAACAATAGTTCTAGGATGAGCGATATCCGAGTGGTCCCATTTTCTATCGATTGCCTCTCCTATTATTCTGTTGCATCTCTTTCTTCTTTACTTTATTTCTATTTGTATTGATATTGTTGACACCACTCTTAAATCATCTTCAATATAGCTGAATAGCAATACTTTATTACTTTGACAACCCGTGCACTTACGGTACACACTCACAAGGGGTGTGTCAGTTCACCTTAGGGTTAAGAGTTTAATCCTTAGTTTTTGGATGTTATAAACACTAGGTTTTATCATGCTTTAGTTTTCATCCAATTTTCTTGAATATTTTTGTCTGATTGCTACTTCATGCACTTTTCTCACTCATTAGACCTATGAAAACTCTAGTTCAATATTTTTGGGACTTTAGTGTGCTAGTTTTATTCTAAAAATAATCATAAAATAAAAAAAATTCATAAATTTTGTTTTGATTGTACATAGACGGTGGAAAGGGCTACTACCTATAATGTATGTAGCTACTCTCATAAGTCGGATACTTATTATGCCCTAATGAGAGAAAGAGCTATCTCATGGGATGAGTGAAAGCTACTACTATTGGTAGAAAGGGCTACCACCTCAAAAGTGTGTGATAAGTGCTTGTGTATTAGCAATACGAAGTATTCTTTTCATATGACGAGCATTACTTTTCTCTGATTTTATCACTAATACATGTGTATTTGTGTTTTTTTGTGCATGTAGGGTTATGGAGACAAGTATGAAATAAAGAAGCCAAAGTAGATTGTGTTTGCACTTTGTGGATGAAATCTTGGAGTAAACAAATGTGAAGACACAAGTTGCGCTCAAAGACATGTGAGTGTGTGCCAACCTCCATTGTGCTCAAGTGAATATGCAGCAGGTTACTATAGCAAATCATTGTAGCAATTTACTGCAGTAGTTACTGTTCACAAGCCGCTGAAAAAAGAATTTCTACAGATTCACACGGGCGCGTGGAAATTCCACACGCCCGTGTGGATGCCCGATTCCAGTCCTATTTAAGTCGCGATTTCAGCTCGATTTAGGGATCTTTCTTTCCATCCTTTGGCCTATCTTTTCTCACCTTTGGAGGTGCCCGCGGTTAGGGTTTGGAGAGGTTTACAGCCATCGACACCATGTTTCCTTCAGAAGAGAGTTATTGGAGGAGCTTTCATCAGCACCGATCCAGTGAGGTGTGCCCTAGGTTTGACGAGGGGACCTTTGGAGAAGACGCAGCCACTCCATAGAACCATCGACAAGAACACCAAGGGTTTTTTATTCATGGATTGCATATTTTTAATTTTGATTTCATTATTGATTGTATTTTTTCTATGGAGAGCTAAACCCCTAGTGGGTACTTGGGCTTGTAAACCCTAGGATGATATTGTTTCTTTGAACTTTTATTATTCTTTTATTAATTGATGTTTTAATTGAGTTCCAATCTTGAATGCTTGTTGATTTGATTTTCCCTTAGAGTGACACTAGGGTTGAGAATCCATTTTGGTAATCATTGTGGATGAGTGACAGACTATGATGGTTAGACAATGCTAGATTAGAGAGGGTTGAGAGGGTGAGTCGAGAAGTAGCGTAATGTCACCTTTCCCCTCAAGTGTGGTTTATCCTACCTTTACATTCTAAGAGTTCTTTATGGTCACAATAGAGTGAAATGCTAAGAGACGAACTCTGGTAGGGCTTAGTTGCACAAGCAACAGAGTGAAGCGTTGAAGTAATTCTTAGTATCTGGTGCTTAATTGTGACTAGGAGTCTTTCACCTGAAACAAAGGGTTACATATATTTTAGGGAATAGGGTTTATCACTTGGAATCCCTAAAGCCTAAATCAACCTAGCACATTGTGAGGTTTCGAGATTGAGAGATTTCTCCACCGGGGCATAGTATAGGGTTAGTCACGGTTGACCTTAAGTTTTGGGACCATGTGTTTAAGGATATCCACGACTCATTCTACATTAGTTAGGAAACATAATGATTGGTCTTGCACTTGAAACAATAGTCCTAGGGTGAGCAAATGTCCGGGTGCCTCATTTATCGTCGATTGCCTCTCCTATCTTTTATTTGTGTCTTTTTCTTCTTTTCTTATTTCTATTTGCATTAATTCTTATTCACATCACTATAAATTCATTTTTCATTTTAGTTAAATAGCAATCTTTGTGTTTCTAATCACTATTCTCCGTTAATTCGAATACCCACTCACCGGTGTATTATTACTTCGACAAACCCGTGCACTTGCGATACACACGCAAAAAGGTGTGTCAGTGTGAAGCCACTCAAGGGGCCACTCGGGAAAGGGCTACCTTAGGGGTTGTGTGAAGCTACTACCTATTCTTTTTTTTACATAAATAACTCCCATTTTAATAAAAACTTTGTAGTGGACATAGTGTTGACATGAGTTGAGTTTCTCACACACACGCTTTCAGACATCATTACTTTCATTTTTTATTGGATTTTTTACTAGTGTATTGATTGTTTTATCTAGTGTTTGACACTGTCCATGACTTTAGAATTTTATTCTTGTACTCTCTTGGTGAACCTAAGGCCAAGCACTTCTCTTTTCTTTCAATGAGTTTAATGTTTAGTTTCGCATGAGGACAAGCAAAGGCATAAGTGGGGGAGTTTGACAAGTGCTTGAGTAGACATATTTCTCAATATGTTTTACATGCATTGAGCATCATTTTTACCATGGTTTATATCTCATAAAGTGTATTTTGTGTCCCTTTGTGCAATTAGATTGTGAATGCCTTGAAACAGAAAAAAGAAGCAAAGATAGGTTATGAAGACACATTTTGGGAGTTTTTGTGCAACATAAGGATCAAGACACAAGAGGAGCTCATGTACATGGGGATGTGTGTGCCAACATCTAAGAAAATTCAAGTCAATTTGTGAGTTGGAATGGCACAAAGACAGTCACACTCCCATGTCCCTATTTGTGTGAAGAATGCAAGAGCTTCCCAATGATGATTCGATGATGAAAAGTCTCATAACTTACCATATGGATGTGTGCCCAACCATGTGGCCTCAAGAGAAGAGTGTGTGAGCCATGTTTATGAAGAGCATTGCAGCAAAACACTATAGCAAAATACTGTTCATGCGACCACATGAAAATTCCATGTGGTCATGTGGGAATTTCTGTAGCTCACGCAGGCTCATGAAATCTCACACAGTCACATGGAGGCACATGACAGATGTAGTTTATGACTATAAATAGACCTTTTGCCCTATTTTTGAAGACTTTTTGCTAGCGTTTGAAGGGCGAAGCGGCTAGGGTTTGAAGAGGAGATCTTTGGTGAATTTAGGGGGCATTCTTCATCAACTTTGATATAGATCTTTTCTCCATCATAGCATCAAGGGTGCCTTCAGCAACCTAGCTCCGGAGAGGGATCCTTCAAGACATTGAGCAATCCATCAAGGCCATCATCAAAAATTCAAGGGGGTTTTATTCCATAGTTTTTATTGCTTTTCATTACATTATTCTTTGCTTTGTAATTTTCCCTATGGAGAGCTAAACCCTAGTAGGATTTGGTCATGTGAATCGTAGGATTATATCTTTGTATTGATTTACTTTATGTTTTTACTAAATCTGAGTTTATTTGAGTTTTAACCTTGTTTTCTCATTGCTTACATGTCGTATTGATCTTTGTGATTGATTTGTATTGCATGATTTGTTGCCTTGGTGAGAGAGAGGCCTCTATTAGGGTTAGAACTCCAAGATTGAAGATGGTTGAGAAGGTGAGTTATGAGATAGTGGAGTGCCCCCTTTACCTTCCAATGAGTGTTTCCTATCTCCTTATTCCCTAAGCTTTATGCAACCATATTTGGTGTGAGGCGTGAGATTGAGAGATTTCTCGACCGGGACCTTATAGGGGGTTAGGGATCTTTCACCTAAAAGCAAGGTTAGATCTATTTTTAGGAATCGGTTGTACTCTTAGGTATCCCTAGAGTTTATTTCTGTCATATGTGGTGTGAGTTGTTGAGATTGAGCGATTTTTTCACCGACACCTCATAGGGGACTAGTATCGATGGCCTGGAGGCAGGGACTAATTGTTCTTCGATTACCTCGACTCATATAACTCTGTTTAGAAACATTTAGTATATCTTGCACTTCATATTAAATCCTAGGAGGAGCATTGTCTGGGTACCTCATCTTTATTGATTAAGACTTCCCTTATTTTACTTTCCCTTTGCTTGCTTGTGATATTCATATTCTTGCAATTGAGTTTATTTCATCACAAACTTGATTCTGACTAGATAACTGAAAATTGGTTACTACTAATACTTCCATTCCTTGTGGATTTGACTACTCAACTCACTGGGTATTTTATTACTTCGACGCCCGTGCACTTGTAGAACACACACGCAAATTGGTGTTTCAATTGTTTACTCACTCTTGTGTTGGAAAACCTAGATCAGTTCACATTACTCGAGTTGTGGAGCAACTTGTTTAGGTTGAATTTTTTTTCAGAGACTTGTGTGTTCTCTTATTGTTTAATTTGCTCATGGAATGCCCTACTGGTTATTTTTTTTATTGTGTAAAAAGATGGTAGAAAGAGCTATCGCCTTGAAAGATTGAAAGCCGCTCTTGAGTAGTCGAATTTTGGGCATTACAAGTGTACATTTGATGACCTATCAGGAGAAAGGGCTACCTTCAAGGTGTATGAAGCTACTACCAGTTAGTTTAGTAAGAATTAAAGTCTTTGTTCATTTTGCTGACTCTAGTGGCACATGGGGCACTCGACTCAGGGGCACACACACACTTATTAGGTTTTTTAAACAAGAGTGAGGTTTTTATTTTAGCATTTGTGATCTTGTCCTTAACTGTCTTTGATCCCTCTAAACTTTAGTGCTTTCTATATTAATGAGATCAGAGGTCATGCACTCATCATTTTATTTATATTGAACTAAAATTGCTTGAGGACAAGCAAAGATTCAAGTGTGGGGGTATTTGATGAGTGCATTTTATATCATATTTTTCATACCTCTAATGAAATCTCTACCCTATCTTTTAGCACATTTTGTCTTTGAATGATGCTATTTTGGGTATGTTTGTCTCTATTATAGGTTTTTAGGGCTATTTACACATATGGATTGAAATTAAGGATAAAACCAACCAAAGAAGATAATTTCTCTAAGTGTCTAATGCAAACACGGGCTTAGCACGGGCATGCCATCTCCCACATGGTTTTCTTTTTCTGTGATTCCTCTGTTTGTCAGCGAGAGCACGGGCGAAGAAAGAGGGTTCTATCTTTCCATGAATACCTCAGGCTAGGAGTGGCCTATACTTTCAGGGGAAGCACAGTCTGCGTGATCCTTTCATGTACATGCTCAAACTGAGCACTGGTAAAACATGACCGTGCTCTCCCCATGATTTCCTCTTGATGACACTTAGCCCTTTTTCACTCAGAAGCTTGGCATGCTTAATTTGTGTAGATGATTGTGTAAAACATGGTGTGTGTGGATTACCGTAGTTGCGATTACCTAGGTAGTTGCAAAACTTAGCATGTATGAAGCCCATAATTACACTTGTAGAACTTGGCGTATTTGATAGTCGTAGTTGTGATTACCTAAGGTATATGCAACATTACTTTTGAGCACCCACAAGGATCTTAGAATGTACCATGGTAGGTATTAGACTCAAGTTAGTATCTTGGGCACTTAGGAATCATCCTGGAGCATTGCTCACTTGTTATCGAAACTCAACCCTAGTCTACTTGGTTATTTCACTCCTTTGCTTTCAGTCTTGTAGTAGTTAATTCCTTTATCACCCTTTCAGTTTGACTAGACATTAGAGGATCAACTAGTAATAGAAGTCCAGTCCATGAGGTTTGACAACCCTACCCCCTTTGTGGGGTACCACATTACTACCAGTAATGATCCTCTAATGTCTAGTCAAATAGAAAAAGTGATAAAGGAATTAACTATTAAACAAGATTAAGAGCAAAGGGGTGGAAGAACCAAGTAGACTAGGGTTGAGTTTCGATAACAAGAGAGCAATACCCCGGATGATTTCTAAGTACCCAAGATACTAACTTGGGTCTAATTCCTACCAAGGTACATTCTAAGGTCTTTGTGGGTGCACGAAAAGCAATGTTGCATCTACGACTATCAACTCCGCCAAGTTCTGCAAGTGTAACTACAGGCTTCATACACGCCAAGTTTTGCAACTACACTAGGTAATCACAACTACAGTAATCTAAACACGTCATGTTATACAACAAATTAATTACACAAGAAAACAATAGAACTCCATAGGTATTAAAACTCAAGTAGTCAAAGTATAAGAGACAACATAGTTCACAATCCCGGGGCACCGTGGAATGGTTAGCCCCTCATGAATTCATACAAATGAGAGAAGAAGATAAACATAAGGAACAAAGACATCTAGACTTCTCCCTTTCACAAGATCTCTTCAAATGTACTTCAAGAACTCCATAGAATGGGTAACTCTATTTCTCTGGCATCTTTAACTCACCCTTGATCTCCTTAGCTCGAGTGGTGATGGCTGATCATTGTTCTCTTGAGACCTCCCTGCTGGAGAAAAAGACTCTCGAATAAAAGATCCCAAGAAAACCGAAATCAGGGAATTAAAAAAGAACTTTCAGGCTCGGCACGATCTCAACACGGTCATGCTCAGACCGTGCTCTTCTTGGAGCTTCTGAGTGAAATGGGCTAAATGTCATCCAGAGGGAATCATGGGGAGAGCACGGTCGTGCTTCACCCATGCTCAGCTTGAGCACACCTATGAAAGGGGCACGCAGACCATGCTTCTCCTGAAAGCATAAGCCACTCCTATTCAAGATAATCACATAAAGATATCACCCCCGTACTTCACCCATGCTTCCACTAAAGAACAGGGGAGTCACCACCTAGAGGGAATCATGGGGAGATGGCACGCCCATGCTCAGCTCGTGCTTACCTTAGACACTTAGTGAAATTATCCTCTTCGATTGGTTTTGTCCCTGATTTCACTCCATATGTGTTACAAGTCCTAAAAGCTTGCAATAAAGACAAACATACCCAGAATAACATCATTCATAAACAAAATGTGCTAAATACAAGCTAAAGAGTACATTGGAGGTATGCAAAATATGATATGGAAATGCACTCATCAATAATTTACTTTTTATGTCTGCATCTTGACTTGGTCATCTTTCTCCAGATTTTCTTCAATATTCCTAGCCTCCTTGCCCACCTTTTTACTTTCCTTTTTAGCTTCTTGTTCAAGCTACCCCTTGAATGGGTTAGGATGAAAAAGCTCCCTCACATAATTTGAAACTAAATCAATAGTAACATCACAATAATAACCAATACCATCAAAGTCAAGAGAGTGTCTCATGGCTTTGACAAGGTGGTATGTCAACTTCTCATCTCTTATTCTCGACATCATCTCTCCTCTGTGCATGTCAATGAGTGCTTTAGAAGTTTGCAGGAATGGTCTCCCTAAAATTAGTGGTACATCAATGTCTACATCAACATCAAATACCACAAAACCTACAGGAAAGATGTACTTGTCCACCTTGACCAAGATATATTCTATAATACCCCTTTGATTTCAGATAGAATGATCAACCAGTTGTACTGTCCTTTGAGTGAGCTCTGGCTCTCCTAATCCCAATATTTTGAAAAGACTTGTATGGCATTACATTTATGCTTACCGCGAAGTCAGCCAATTCTTTCTCCTCATCAAGACCTCCTATAGAGGAAGGGATGATGAAACTCTATGGATATTTCATCTTAATAGGCAATCTCCTCTGAAGTCCAACCGAGCAATTAGCATTAAGTATCATAGCTTCCCTTTCTTCGAGCTTCCTTTTGTTGGTCAGTATATCCATTAAATATTTTGCATAACGTATCATTTAAGATAGCGCCTCAACAAAAAAGATATGGATATGGAGTTGCTTGAATAAGTTCGAGAATTTTCTGAATAGATCATCAAATTGATCACTACAAGAAAACAAGCATTTCACGATGGCTTTTAACTATTACGAAATCACTTCTGCAATGGTTTATAAACACCGCCAATACAGGCGTCACAAAGCATTTCGCGACAGCTTTGAATAACCGCCGTAAAATGTGGTCTGCATTTGGCAGTGGTTTACTAACCGTCGCAAAATAACTGTAGCGAAATGTAGTGAGGATACATTTCACGATGCTTTTTATAATCGTCGGGAAATGTTTTATTAGTTTTTTATTGTTTTTGAAAACCATTTCGCAATGTTTGGAAAACTACCATGAGATGCATGTAAGTGATTTTTTTATTATTATTATTTTTTTGATTTTTTTAAATGCTTACCTTTTTTAAATAATTCAAAATAATCCTAATTTTTACCTACCTTACCATTCAAATACATTTATTTCAAATATAAAAATAATGAAATATTTATTGATAATTCAAGAATAATTAAAACAAATATTTATCTACAAATGTGTTCAATCTTTTAGAGAAGAACACATGAAATAAATTATACACTTGTTCTCAAATAATTTATACAAATATTGCTTACAAACAATGAACAAAATAATACCTAATAAGCATGATGGGATTTGTGAAAAGAACATCAACAAAACATTGAACAAAACATTGCACACTTGTTCTCAAGTAAATGTTAAATATTGTTTACAAACAATTTCATTCAACAAAATATGGCATGGTTGTTCTCAAATAAATTGAGCACTAAATTGTGCATGATAAACATTAGCAAAACATTATAACTTTATACCCTTCAATAGTTCATAGTTGTCAAATGACCACATGTAAGTTCTCAATGTCTGGAAGAGAAGAAACCTAACATAAATACATAATATAGTTACAAGTTATACAATGTAAGGCTAAATATATAACTCTACAACTTGGCTCCAAATTAATTAAAGTTAAAAACAAGAACTAACACTCATGCATTGTAAAGCTAATTAACAATAACAAATTAAAGAAGATCAATTTCGTGATAATTAAAATTATTCTTAGACCAAACCTACAAGCCAAAAGAAAAACACCAAGAAAGTTAATCCATAATAAAATAATAACATTTCTATATTCTTGGCTCAAACAAGTCTCAATCATAATGTTATCATTCTTACCAAACAATGGCAAAAGCAAGCTCAATGATAATTGATAAGTGTGATGAGTTTTTGTCAATTCTCCAATTATGTCCCTTCTATCCTTCTCTCCAAACCTCTTATTATTCAAGCACAAGAATTTATAAAAAAACAACCATTATATAAACAATATTGACATAAATGAGATTGAGTTTTGATCATAGTCTGCAATCGTCTAAATCATACAAAAGGGATATATTATATAAATAGAGAAATTAGTGGCATGAATGACATAAAATATAATATATATATATATATATATATATATATATATATATATGTAAAAATTAAAGGTTAAAGAAGATATATATATATATATATTATAATATTCATCACTCACTCCAAACCTCTAGATCAAACAAAAGAGAGATACGCAAATAGATGGATTAGTAACATGAATGAAGAGGATATGTATATATGTGTAAGAAGAAACACATGTTGAAATGCAAACTATATATAATGCATTATATAAGCATGATGTAGAATATATAAGGTGATGAGTGCATTTTATTTCTATATTTTGCATACCTCTTATATGTGTTTTGATTGTCTTTAGCATTTGATTTGTATATTTAGAAGCTACTTTCGGTATATTTGTGTTTCTGTGCAGGTTAGCAGGTCTTAGTATATCAGAATGAGCATTAGAGTGAGAGCGATGTCAAAAGAAGTCATTTGCAACTCTCAAGGATAAGCACGAGCATGTTAGGCATGTGCTTATACCCCGTGAAGATTATAGATCTTTAACAAAATATTAGAAGAAGGAAAGCATGGTCACAGAGCCTAGAGCACAGTCGTGCTTATGGAAGCACAGCCCAAGCACGGGCGTGCTTCATGGCTGTTGATAAGTTCCTGTGTATAAGTAATACGAAATATTTTTTTCTTACATTGAGCATTATTTTTCTCAAATTTTATCGCTTATTCGTGTGTATATGTGTTTCTTTTGTGCATATAGGGTTATGGAGACAATTGTGGAAGAAAATAACCAAAAGTAGATCGTGGATGCATTTGTTGATGAAGACTTGGAGTGAACAAATGTGAAGACACAAGTTGTGCTTAAAGACATGTGAGTGTGTGCCAACCTCCATTGTGCATGAGCGAATATACAATTTAGAGGGGCACAAAGGCAGTCGCCCTCATGTGTTCCGACTTGTGCAATACTAGCAAGATCTTCGTCAATGTGATTTTATTGAAGACGCAATGCGATCTACATCATGGATGTGTGCCCATTCATGTGGCATCGATAATAAGTGTGGATTTGGGAGTATTTTGGTGAAGTACTGTAGCAGTTCACGGTAGGAAAATACTGTAGCAATTACTGTTCACAGTTTGCAGGAAATCAACTTCTGGACATTCACACGAGCGTGTGGAAATTCCACACGCCCGTGTGGATGCCCGATTCTGGCCCCTATAAATATCACAATTTCAGACATTTTGGAGGATCCTTTTCTCATCTTTTCCCCATCTTTGGAGGCGCTCGTGGCTAGGGTTTGGAGAGGCTTTGGCTAGGTCTTTGGAGTGGTTCTATGGCCTTTGACTTCAAGTTTCTTCGAAAGATAGTTATTGGGGTAGCTTTTGTCGGTATCCATTCGGCGAGGTGTGCCCTAGACTTGACGAGGGAACCCTTGGAGAAGACGAGATAACTCCATAAGACTATCGATACATATAATGAGAGGGTTTTACTTATGGATTGCATGCTTTTACATTCAATTTCATTGTTGATTGTATATTGCTCCATGGAGAGCTAAACCCCTAGTGGGTACTTGGACTTGTAAACCCTATGATGGTTTATTTTAAATGACTCTTCATTATGTTTCTTTAATTGATATTTTTAATTGAGTTCCAACCTTGAATTCTTATTGAATTTATTTTCCCATAGAGTGGCACTAAGGTTGAGAATCTATATTGGTAATCCTTTTGAATGAGTGACACTTCATTAGGGTTAGAGATGGTCGAGAGGGTGAGTCGAGAGGTAGTCAAATGTCCCATTTCCCTTTTGGTGTGATCTATCCTACCTCCACGTTCCAAAAGTTCTTTGCGGTCACAATAGAGTGAAGTGCTAAGAGACAAACTCCACTGGGGCTTAGTTGCGCGAGCAACAGAGTGAAGTGTTGAAATAATCCTTATTTCTAGGGTTTAATTGTGACTAGGGGTCATTCGCCTGAACCAAAGAGTTAGATCTATATTAGGGAATAGGGTTTACCACTTGGAGTCCCTAGAGCTTTAAGCAATCTTGCACAGTGTGAGGCATCGAGAGTATTCCTTTTCTCCGGGGCATAGTGTAGGGCTAGTCACGGTTGACCTTAGGTTTGGGACCGTGTGTTTTAGGATTTCAATGACTCATTAATCGTCAGTTAGGAGGCATAATGATTAGTATTGCACTTGAAACAATAGTCCTAAGGTGAGCAATGTTTGGGTGCCCCATTTTATATCGATTGCCTCTCCTAATATTCTATTGCGTTTATTTCTTAATTTCCTTTATTTCTACTTGCATTGATATTGTTTACACCACTCTTGAATCATCTTCACTAAAGTTAAATAGCAGTTCTTATGCTTTTTGAGCGCTATTCCCTGTGGATATGACTACCCACTCACGAGGGTACTTTATTACTTTGACAACTCGTGCACTTGCTGTACACACCTAAGGGGTTTGTCAATTGTGTAGTTTACTATCTGGAGAAAATATATTTTAATGCAAAACCTAGATCTGCCTGTGAAGAGCGCAACCATTAAGCACGGCCCAAGCACGGGTGTGCTTGTGTCAAAAATTACTTTTTAAGCCCCAAAGTTAGGGTTTTAATGAGGGTCGGCTTGAGATTTTTGAGGTAGCTTTTGGATGATCTTCACCACCATCCATCAAGGGGTTAGAGCCTAGGTTTTGAAGCATGATTTGGAGTGGAGCTAAGCTGAGGAAAAGATCCTCGGAGAACAATTAGAGAGATTTGAGAAGCAATAGGGAGTTCATTAATTCTTATTTAATTTTTTTCTTTATCTTTTCCATATTGTGTGAACCCATGAGAAGGTAACCGCTCTCCGGTGCCCTAGACTATTATGGAGTCTTTTTGGTTTTTCTTGTGTTAAAATTTGTGTTGTATAACTTTATGGGCATGATTAGCATAGTTGTGATTGTAAAACTCGACATGTGTTGATTACCATAGTTGTGATTATTGTAGTATATTTGCAAAACTCAATGTGCATGGTACCCATAATTAAAATTACAAAACCTGACATGTTTGATTATCGTAGATATAACATTGCTTTTAGAGCACACATAGGTTCCATAGGATGTACCTGATAGTCATTGCAGAAGAGTCACTACATGTTTCACTATGGGATCGGTTTGGGGTGATACTTCTCATCACTGCTTCTGCCTAATTTTATCACATCTCTCTTTCCATCCTCCTTTCACATTTTTTTTTTCTTTCTAGATTTGTACAATAGAACTTTACCCTAATCTTTGTTTAGGCTAGATATTAGAAAATTAATCATTAATAGAATATTACATGTCCTTGTGAATTCGACTACCCGATTCTTTTTGAGTATATTATACTACTTCTTAACACCAGTGCACTTGCAGATGCACAAGAGGCGTATCATAAGGATTGGCTTCTTCACTCTTTTGCATTATGTATATAATGCATTATTTAAATACTAAAATATATAAATTTTTTATTTTAAATACAAGATGTTTAAGAGAATCATTTAGGGGGGATGAAATATCAATAACGCATACCTATGCAATACGGTCTGAATTATGTTCGCCGCAAGCTGAATGGCTGTCCCTTTGAAGAATGCCTCCCAATAGCCAGAGACCCCATATTGTCGTATTGGAAATGAAAAAAAATATCAAATATTTAAAAAAATGAGTATACCTATACACAAATATATGAAACAATCATTTTAAAATAAAAATTATAGAAAACCTGATCATGCGTTACATTTGCGTTTTGGTTTGCTAATTGTTGGCTCAGAAAAGCTATTTGATCCTGATTTTGTTGAACTTGCTAGTTTAATTGATATACAATTTATCTAAGGACATCAAATTCAGCTGCCAATACCCCCAGTAGCATAATGTTTGCTAGTTGAGCTGGTAAATGAGCCATACATTTGGGTTAGGGCAACTACAAGTCCTAATCCTTAGACATAGCCTAGGTGATCTTTGCCAAAAATGCTAGTAAAATACCTCATTTTCAGAATAATTCTGACTCAAACTAATTAGATCTTCCTACATACATAATATTAGACAAATTTTATATCAAATGATTATTTTTATCTAAATATTGAACACAACATTTAAAACTAAATATAACTTACATGATTTTGCCTTGTCTCATAATTTACAAAGCTCCTTTCTGATGTTGTATAACTTGCCTGAAATAGTTTAGCTCATGTAATAGACCAACCAAGTTGCATTTCCTACAAAAAAAAAAGAGTTTAATTTATAAATAAAGTTGAGTATAATCATAAACAAAGTTAAAATTGCTATACTAATAAACATCTCTTTCTATAGTTAAGCAAATTACTTTGAACCTAACATGTGAGGCATTGTTAGGTTCATGCGATTTCTAGTATTTTGTGTTTCTTTTGCCTGCATAATAAAATTGGATTATTTTAAAATATGAATGAAAATTACTTAAAATTAATATAACAAACAAAAAATTTAAGCATATTACCTTTATGTCAAGATGAGCCATATAATCGAGAAAGGTCACCCATTGCTCCAAAGGAATCTATGGAAATTTTTTTGAATGACTTCTACCATATGAAAGCAATACTCTAACCACTGAGTTAAGTAGGTTATTTATCACCACAAAAGATAACGATCAGTCGAAGAACACCATGCATTGATGGGTAGCGAGGACCCATATTAGCTATCATCAAACCCTTTCTTTTATCATCTATTGAAGTAGGAAAGAAGTCAAAACCTGATCTGACGCAAATATCAACTTCAATCATCAATTTTGTACTTAAGTGAATGAAGAATCCATAGAAGGAGTCGAAGGTCATGATTAGGTTCGGTGAAAAGAAAGAGTCACTTCTCTTTTTGTCCAAATCACTTCCCTTTTTCTTTGTGAGTATTAGGGATATCCCCATTCATAGATTTGAGATCCACATCTATGAATTGAAAGGCCCAAATGATCAACCTATCGTGTGGTAAAGAGAAAAGAGTATGAAAGAATTGTAAACAGAGCAAACCACAGAAAAATTCAAAAACATCTTTCGAATCAAAGCAGGGCACTCGCTTAGATGGAGGAAAGGAAATAGGAGTTTTTCGCGGATGTGTTCACTTCATGGGGACCATCGGGATCATATTGTGCATAGCTATATAAGTGGAATTTATGGCTCCACCATTTCTTAGACAAGCTTTTGAAAATATAATCTGATAAGTGCCTAAATGTATGTATTCCATACATATAAGTCTTGTGCCATTTGCATGTATTTTGAATGAATCGATGTTCATTTTGTGTTCAAATTTATTTTATTTGTGTTACAGGTCTCAAAAAAGCCAAAGTGAGCTCATGAACACATTCAGGAAGAAATCTAAACCAAAAATAGTGTTTTAGGGCTCAGACTACTATAGGATGCACTATAGCATGAAGGCTGATGAAGCTGCAGGTACTTGGACTAGAGCCTTGCGGGTTAGCTAGCACTCGTAAGGATACTGTAGTAGATACTGTAGCACTCCAAAGGGTTTTTGAGCAAAAAAATCCCGAGAGCCTTTTGGGCTGCCTTGTGCTTGCAAGGACGGCCACATGGATCACGCAGATCAGGTTTTTAAGGGTTTTCTAGGGCAAAGTGAAGAGGCTTTTGTATCTTTTTTAGGGGCTCCCAAAATTCTAAGGCAAATCCGGCAAGGAGGAGCAAGATTTTCAGGTGGTTTTGAGGTAGAAATCTAGTGGAGAAGCTCATATTGGCAAGATCTCTCATCGATATCACTTGGGGAAGTTTGTAGACAACAAGGGAAGCCACCCCTCTTGCAGCGTCGGTGGAAGCTTTCATCACAATTTCTCTTGCCAACTCATCACCAACTCTCGAGGGAGTGTTGTTATGAAAATCTTAGTTTTTTGCATGATTTATTTCCCATTCTTGGTTTGTATGGACAACTAAACCATAAGGTCACTAGATGTCAGTGAACCTTAGGATGAACAAGCTTTGTTGGATGCTTTGATTTATCGTTATCTTGAATTGCATAAGAACTTTGTAGTTCATTTCTAGGTTGCACTTGGATACGCTGGATGCGCTCTTGTACTAGAGTTACATAGTTTGAAAGGGATACATGCACCAATATACCAAGGGATTCAGGTATTTGGCACCCCTCCTACCATTAGAATCAAACCTAGACATTGTGTTTAACCCTAATTAGAGATTCCCTTAAGTGTAGTGCAATCATAAGAGGAGTTGGTGATAAGTGCTTGTGCGATAAAAATACGAAGTGTTCTTTCCTTGAGTTGAGCATTATTTTTCTCGGGTTTTAACGCTAATATGTGTGTATTTATGTTACTTTCATGTAGGTAGGGTTGTGAGGCCGAATATGAAAGTAAGAAGCCAATGCGGGTCGTAAATGCACCAATTTGGAGGAAATCTTGCAAAGGTTCAAACGCGAAAACATAGGTTGGGTTCGAGATGCGGGAATCTGTGCCAACCTCCTCGTATTCAAGTTAGTATAACTATTTGGAGGGGCACAAGGGCAGTCACATTCAAGCATTCTGACTTGTGCATATAGAACAAGATCTCCACCAACATGTTCGTCATTGAAGAAGCAAAGCGATCCACGATGTAAACGTGTGTCCGTTTGCATTACCTCGATGAAAGCATGGATTCAGGAGTATTTCGGGCCAGTACTGTAGCAAAACATGTAGCAAGAATACTGTACCAGCACTGCTCACAGCATGCCGAGAAAATAGGAAAACAGAGAATCCACATGGGCATGTGGAAAATTCCACACGCCCGTGTGAAAAATTGATAGGGGTGCTCACACGGGCATGTAGATCCCCGATTCTAGCCCTTTAAAATGCCGATTTTAGCCCCGATTTTAGTATTCTTTTCTCCATCTTTCCCCCAACTTGAGAGAGGGTTGCAGCTAGGGTTTTAAGAGGTATTGGCTAGGGCTTTGGAGAGGTTCTATAGCTCCGACATCATGCGCCGTTTGGAAGAAGGTTAATGGGAGAGCTTTCGTTGGCACCGATCCGGCGAGGTATATCCTAGGCCGTACAAAAGGACCCTTGCGATGAGTAGAGGAGTCTCCACAAGACCATCACCATGACTAACAAGGGGGTTTTCTATGGATGCTTTGTTTTTACATTCGATTTCATTGATTGTATTTAGCTCAATGGAGAGCTAAACCCCTAGTGGGTACTTGGGCATTTGTGAACTCTAGGATGTATTCGTTTCATTGAATCTCTTTATTATGCTTTCAATTAATTGATGTTTATTGTGAGTTCCAATCATGTATGCTTGATTGTATGAATATTCCCCTAGAGTGACACTAGGGTTGAGAGTTCTTCTTGATAACTCTTGTGAGTGAATGACACACCCTGAGAGTTAGACGAAGCTAAATTGGAGAGGGTTGAGAGGGTGAGTTGAGAGGTAGCAGAGTGTCCCATTTCCCCTCCAGTGTGATCTATCCTACCTCCACATTCCAAGAGTTCTTTGCGGCCATAGTAGAGTGAATGGGCTAAGGGATGACCTTCCGCTAGGGCTTAGTTGCGAGTGCAACGGAGTGAAGCGTTGAAGTGATTTTAGCATCTAGGGCTTAATTGTGGCTAGGGATCTTTCACCTGGACTAAAGGGTTAGGTCTATACATAGGAATAGGATTTATCATTTGGAATCTCTAGAGCTCATTGCAATTCTATACGAATGCGAGGTGTTCAGATTGTTCAATTTCTCCTCCAAGACATGAATAGAGTTAGGCATGGTTGACCTTAGATTTGTGGCTATGCAATTAAGGATTTCCACGACTCACTATTGCATTAATTAGGAATTATAATAGAGGTTTCTTGCACTTGAAATTATTGTCCTAGGAGGAACAATATCCGGGTACCCCATCTTTATCAATTGCCTTACCTTCTCCTTTACTTGTGCTCTATTTCTTGTTATTTTTACTCTTGAGAATTGAATCTTGTCACACATATCACTATTCATCTTTCACATTAGTTAAGAAACAATTTAAGTGTCTTTATTCCCTACTATCTATGGATACGATACCCACTCATCTGGAATTATTACTTCGACACCCGTGCACTTGCGAGTGTACACGCATATGGGATTAGGGGTTAATCATTGAGGAATTCTAGTTAATACCCATATGGGATTAGGGGTTAATCATTGAGGGATTCAGGGTTAACCTACTCTAGGAGTCTCTTGGCCTAAACCATCATTGCTACCTTAACCATAGAATCCTTCTAACTCTAGTAGTCCAGAGAGGATCCGCATCCGTGACTATTCCTCCCACTATTATTTCCCTTCGATCCCACTGTGCATTGAGATCTAGTTTCTAGCTTAGTTTGAGTTGTTTTTTGTTATTTTAAACACCTAAACTCGAAGTTGTTTGTTAGACAACAAATGAAAAGAAAGTAAATGTAGATCCTTGGCCCTGAGAGATATGACCCCTATGTTGCGCACAAGGTACTACTTGATGACCCCGTACATTTGTGGGAGGCTCATCATAATCCTTATGTCCATCATCATTAGCCTCCAATTTTGGCTATAAATAAATAACTACACCAGTGAACATTAAAAAATGACAAAAAAAAAAAAGATGGAATCCACATAATATTAATCATTAATGCAACTCTTAACCTTTATGATGTTGTTCCACAATGATTTTTATAGGACTAGGGAATCTTTTGTCATTTCTCATATCCAATGGGGAAGTTTTTCTAATTTCTTGCGATGTGTCCTAAAAAATTGAGCAAGCATCCCCCTAGAAAATTCAACTGGATAGTTCTAGGAATTCCATTCCACATCAACTCTCTCTCCCAATGGAAGAAGAAGTATGTCAATTTCTCGCATTTTTAATTCCCCATTTCCATCTACCATTTACAAATAAATTGTAAACATCATTTAAAGATCTATATATATATATAGTTATCATTCATAACATAAATTTAAGGAAAGAAATATTGAAAGCCATCCATTTGAATATAACAAATGAAATATATAAGTTAATCACCTCTAATTTGCACGTCCCATGTTCTTGTATTTCTTTTATGGCCCCTAATAATTCGAGGCACTGTAGTCTTAATGTCAACTAGCTGCATGTCTGCCTCTTCATATGCTGATCGTTAGGATTATACCCTCAAATACCAATGAGGATACTTGTATTAAGGCATTTATTTGTATTATACATTCTTATTATTAATAGGGATTTATTTTGATGTTCATATAAATCTTGTGATGAAATTTTTAATTAGTTTTGAACATCATAGTTCATATGTATTAAGTTAAACCTTCTACTCTTTGTGGGATAAAGAGGAGGGCACTAGAAGGGTTTGGTACTTATACACTTAAATAGTTTGCAAATCAGAGAATCTTTAATTGGGTGTTAAAAGTTGGTAAGGATTTGTGTGACATATACTTTGACAAAGAGGGCTAGTTGAACACTCTGTAATAGTCGGAGCATATGTCATAAATACTTCACTGAGATTGGTGTATTTGAACATGACTCGCAACAATCCAATCACATGGGTTTTACTCTTTGATAGTCAATGATTGGGATTATTGGTTATGATCATATGAGTGGACCTTAGACCTAAAGTATCATAATCACAACGTTCTTGTGACGTCTAGTCTATTACTAGAGTCTTTAGGCTCAGTTTACCTTTTGGAAGGGTCGACCTCAAAGTGCGGCTATGTCGAGCAAGTAGCAGTTATGAATGATCACCAAGAAGAAATTTGTTCTCTTGAAAGTAAACGAGTTAGTATCCTATGTGATTATAAATATGTGAGATTAGAAGACCATCACCAAGGCAGTCAAACTAATTATGTGGGCATGAAGGATAGTTTGGTAATATTACTCTACTATAGTTATTTGCATATGATTAATGTGATACTTGGCTTGTCACTCTCCTTCATGTTTGCTCTTCCTTGGCCATTAGGAGGGTAGAGGGTTTCCACGTCATTTATTTAATTAGGGTCATTTTAGTAATTAACACCCAAGCTTATTCACCAATGTCTTTTCTTGAATGTACAAGGGCATTGTTGTCTTTTGACAATAGCTTATTCACTCTAGTCTTTGTTTCATATGCATGAGGGTAACTTAGTCATTTCTTGAAGTCCATGGTATTTTGGTTTATATATTAAAGTTATAAGGGAAAAGGGTCATTTCCCCTTAAAACCATATCCATTGCTATAAATGTAAGGTTCCTTAGAGGCTAAGCTTCTCATTCATCTCTTAACTCTTCTCTTCTTCATTCCAATGGTTGGCCCTCTCTTCTTCTTGCCAAATTTTGTTTGGTTTGAATATTTAGAAGGTAATTATCCATTCCTTTGATTTATTTGGTTAAGGTATGCATCTTCTATGTTGTGCTTTGTGCTTTTTAGCTCTTGAAATGGTTATTCAACTCTCATGCTTTTCCTTGGAAAGTTGTCCTTAAAATCTTTTTAATTGTTTGGCTTTTTGAAAATTGTTTGAGTTGTGAATCCCTTGTATTGCACTCTTGTATCCATGGAATTAGTATTCCTTTGAATTCCATAAGTTTTGATGGCATTTATGTAGAGTTTTGGTGTGGAAAAGAAGGGTGTTTAAGAGCTCAAAATGATTCCATAGATTTGTTGATTCATGTGTCTTTTAGTTGGCAATTGTATAGTTGTGAGAACTTAGTATCTTTCCCTTGGATTGATGATGAGTTTGGTCTCGGTACTGTAGCAATGTCTAATGTTACTGTAGCACCGGTGAGTTCTCCTTGTTTTCTTGGTTTCTTTTGGCTTAGAGGGAAGCCTAGAACCTTTGGAATTCTTAAGAAATCCCTAGTCTTAGTTTTGAACTAACCTTTGACCTTGTTGAGGTTTGTTTTGCGTGCTTAATCTTAGGGTTTTCCTTAGTGTTTCTTTGGCTTACTCTTTTCTTGTTTGTGTGTATGTGTGTGGTCGTGGTTGGTTAGGTGGTGAGGGTTCAGCTCGAGGCAAGGAATTAGAGGAGAAGTAACACTCTCGTGGACTATACTCACCTAAAGTTTGGTGAGTGGATTATTAAGCATGACCCTATGGGAAAATTACCAATATCTATATGCTTTTATACTCTATCTTACTTAATGAGATTATCATTGGTTTCATAATTAATTTTGAGATATTTATTGCTTTGGAAATGAGTTTATGGCTTGATGCTTCTTTTATGCAAAGTTTTGTGTTCAAAGGAAAGAATTTCCACGTTGTATCTTGTGTTGGATTTTGTAATTTGTGTTAAAAGCTTGAGTTTTGCTTGTGGTTTTATCATTTGCTTATGGAAATGGTTGAGGTATTGTTGTTGTGGGTTATTGTGTTGGCAATTTTACTCTGTGTGTAGTTGGGCTTATTGTTGAGTTTGTATGGTGATACCCTACTGCAATAGGCGGTCTCCAAGGCTAGTCTTTTGAGGTGGCGCGGTAGACCGGCTGATTACTACGAGGGTCAATTTAGAAGGGAGAGTATAATCCTAACTAGATATTCATCGGGTAGCCAGAGTCACCAACCGGTGAATCGATGGGTCAACGTCAAGGGCATGAGTAAGTTGATGGCTCTGGACCTAGCCATGGCCACGGCGAAGGCTTGCGAGATGTTTTCTAGACTACTTTATGCTGGGTGAGTGTTGGGTGTTGCTTTATGCTTGGTTTGAGATTGGTTTCCATTGAGTTTATTTGCAGTATCATCTCGAATTGGTTATGAGCGAGTAAAGCCCAGCTATCGCTCTTAGGAGGGCAGTCTCCCATAAATTCAATTTCGCACTAGTATTATAATTACTTATTTTGAAACTCATGTTGTTTAGTTGTTATACCTGTATTTTGGAACTATTTTAGTTTATGTGTTTTATAGTGAAAGATTAGCTTGAAGTGAACTCGTTTTCATATTTATTTTGAGCCCTATGTTTGGTATTTTGTGAATTTGATGTTGTAAAACCCTACTTGAGGTAAAAAGCTTTCATGACTCTAGCTTTTATTAGTTTGTTTTTGAGATTACTACTATGTGTAGTTATCTTCTAAACTAGTTATGTTATTAGTAATGTATTATTATTTTGGTGGTTTATGATTGTTATTATTTTGGTATATTTCTGTTAGAGTTGTGCTAACCTCCCCTCACTAAGTAATGTTAGTTGCTCACCCCTCTTTCTTCTTCCCAGCCTTTTGTAGGTAGTAGGTGTGGTTGTGTGGCAAAGTGTTGAGCATTTGCTACTGTTCTATCTTCTATGTATCTTTTTAGTTAATGTATGTTTCTTTTTGTCATGGACAGGTTGTTTAACTTATGGATCCACTAGGGTGTAGCAAACCTTGTTGCATGGTTTTGTTTCTAAATAACTCTTAAACTCATGTGTATCAGCATTTACTGCTGTTGTTAATGTTGATTACCTGTGCATTTGTAAACCTCTATATTTTTCAATACATTGCGGTCATTGTTACTGTTATTACTTCCGCTCTATATCATTGTGCTTCTTCGCTCTTTATCTGTGATAGATGTTGGTGTTTCTAGGTTGTTGGTTAGCCTTACGGCGCCCTGAGAGTTGAGTGGCAGAGTGTCCCTCCTCGGGATCTTCACGGCGGTTGTCGCGTCCTGTGGGCCCGTGGGTTGGGGCGTGACAATTAAGTTCAGTGAGTTTGACAATTACCATAGATCTCACTCAATTAGGATACAAGAACGAAGGGTTTATACACATATGGTAATCATAATTTGAAAGGTTCGTAATGATCTACTGATTTGTGTTCAATTGGGCTATGACGTGGGGCCACGTAGCTGACTAGGTGTCACCCTCATCCTTTGGTATCCTCTCATTGCCAATCGAAATGAACTTAGGGTGTCATGCTTAAAAGATTAAGAATCGGTCTCGTTTTGAGTGTAGGGATAAAATTGTCTATTTACAATTTCATTTCATGGGATGGGAGAAATTGTAAATTGGTCTAGGGTTTTTGTCTTAAGTTTAAATTTTGATTAAAATTTGATGGAGTCGAATAATTAACCAAAATTATAAGGACTTAAAAACAAAATTGATTTTAGTCACATTCAGATTCATATTACTAATAGAACTTCATATGATAATATTTATCATGTTATAAAGTTTCATATTTCATAATTGAATATTGTTTATCATGTTTTATGAAGTATTTATAATTATGATTCCTCCCTAACCCTAGTGGATATCAATTAATTCTCTGGTGAGAAAATCCCCAATCTCTCTCTTCCTTTCTAACCCTAGCCACTATTTGGAGGAGTAGAGGAGATTGTTTCTCAATTCTGATGTGTGGTCTATAAGAATAGCTCTTTCATTCAGCGCTATAAGATCTAAGACAATCTGAGGACAAATTCAGCATATCAAAGGAAAGGTTTTGGAACATCTAGGTCTTTTAATTAAATTAGGGTGTTCATAAAAACAATTAGATCATATAGCATATTTATTCTTGCTTCCACATGCCTCTGATAATGTTATTTAATTTTGTGATATTTCCTAACATAGGTCTATATGGGCCCGTAGAATGGCTGGCGTCCTCATTAGGATGCACTAAATGGCTATAAGTGATGTGTCATTTTTTCCTCGGCATACCTGTAAATAAATCGATTAACTGAAGATTAGTTTAATAACATTTAAAGGCAATAAAATATCACAATAAATGTAAATAAATCAACAATTACCAATTTAGATCATATGATTATTTAATTGCTCATATCAGCTTTTTAGTAAAGACTCATCTGCGACTGTAATGTTCACCAATATCTAAAAATTATGTATCATTCAGATCATCTACATCATCTTGACTCAGCCGTAGATGCGTATCTTCATCAAAAAATAACACATCCAAATTTTGCGATGAATAAGCTTCAATAAAATCCATGGTATCTTCATCACTCTTACCCATATCATATAAGAGGTTTCAAATATACTAGTATACACCATCCACCTTTATTTTGATCATTAACATAAAATATCATTTGTGCCTCAAAAGATTTAATGTATAGCTCGTCATCCTCATGTTACCAACTATGTATAGGTCATGTAAAATTGATCGAAGTGAAACCTAATCTGTCTGTTTTTATACCTCTATGGTGAGTCATGATAGCCCATACACATTTGAACAATATCACCATAAATATTTCTTTGTAATTAAACTCAATGATGTCAACCAATTTTCCATAATATGGTACACCTCCATACCGTATTAACATCACTAGTGCTTGAGTACCTCATTGTTCTAAATGTGTCGAAAACTCCACTATTTTGTGTGTGTAATCCTCTCTTGCATTCCAAAGTATGAAACTTGTACCCATTAACATTGCATGTTGTAAGAGTTATTAGCAAACTTTTATTAGGATCTTGAAACCTATCACAATCTCGGTTGATCTAAAAACAAATTTAAATTACTTGGATGTATAATCTCAAATAAAATTCATTATAGCAATAAAGATCTTACATAGTTGATTTGCAAACATTGATTGAACTCTCTATGAACCATCTTATCTACCTCAATAGAATTCCTGCTTTGAGTCCTTAATTATCTTTTTCCAACAATCCTAAATTCCCTATGATTTTTAACTTGATAGTTTAATCACCAATTCAATTTTAGTAGTGTATAAACACATGTTTAATAATACTCATTGAAGATAAGAATCAATTGTAGGGAAATTTATTAGTACATGCTGATGGACTTGCATTCTCTCAATGAATGTCAAACCAAACCATGTAAAAGCACCAACTGGTTTTCCAACATACAGAAATAATTCTGCAATAAGAGCATTTGGATGTTGAGGAATGATAGGTTCATCGTCAACACATCTAGGTTAATTCTATATCGTCTCGATATTGTCTAAATATCTTAACCAAAATGTAATAACTTCTTGTGCAATATAACCCTCTGCAATAGATCTTCTGGTCATGCTTTTTTTGCGCATGTATGACTTTAACAATCCCAAGTACTTGCTAAATCATATGGTTAATAGGTATAAAACATTTATATATTATTAATTACAAATAAACTAATTAATCTTTAGTTACCTTTCTATTGGATACATCCAATGATAATAAACTGGACCTCTGAGTTTAGCTTCATCAAACAAATGAACGACCAAATGCATCATCAATGTGAAAAATGATGGTGGAAAAACCATATCCATGTGGCATAACATCAGTACAGTTTGACTTTGCAATTTATCCAATTCAGTAACACTCATTGCTTTGTTGCATATTTGTCAAAAAAATGTACATAATTCAATCAATATTGTAGATACATTATTATCAAGCCTTACACACATCTCCAGTGGAAGAAACTACTATACTAGTATATAACTATCATAACTTTTCAATGTCCCCGCAATTTTAAGACTATCAGCATCAATGCATCATGAAATGTTACTTGCACAACCATCTAGCACACAAATATTCTTTTAAGTATCTAAAAATAACTTGCTTCCTTCCTTGTTCATAGTGTAGACTGCTGGAGCAAACTTTCCATTATCATCTGACCATAAATCCAGTTTACAATACATATCTTTCAAATCCTTGCGTGCATTAAGATGATCTTTTGAGTAAGAACTATCATTTTAACAATGTGAAGAGTAGATTATCACATACATTCTTCTCTATATGCATCACATCTAGATTATGATGCAATAAGTTATATTCCCAATGCATAAGCTTAAATAATATGCCTTTCTTCTTCCATTGTTGTGCCTCATCTCGAGAAGTATTTGCACATCTTCTTTTCCCTTTATATTGATTATCCACAGACCGACCGAATGTGACATTAATATCTATAATATCCTGAAATGTTTCTCTGCCTAATAGTAATTGCGGAGGACTACGTAGTCCTTGGTCTCCATTAAATCTAATCTTGTTCATTCTGAATTTATGGCCACTGTTAAGAAAGTGACGATGGCCCATGAAAACTCATTTCCTACTACGAGGTAAACGACAAGGTTCAGAGTCATAGTTGCAATACACATAGGCACACACTATATATATGTTCCACCCAGATAGATTTCCTAGGCCACGATAGTCACTAATCGTCTACATTAGAGCTACATGCATCTTAAACATTTCATGGTTGAAAGAATCATATGTATTAGCTCCATTACACCATAATTATTTCAACTCGCTTATCAAAGACTGTAAGTATACATCTATATCATTTCTAGGCATACGTTTACCAAGAACTGTTGTTGAAATGATAAAAGATGTATGCTTTATGCACACCTATGGTGGAATGTTGTATGGGATAAGAACAATCGGTCAAATGCTATAACTTTGACTCATATTGCCATGAGGATTAAATTCATATGTAGCTAATGCAAGGCACACATTTCAGTGGTCTACTACAAACCTACTGTATGTCGAATCAAATTTGTTCCATTCTTCAGAATCTCTTGGATGTCTCATCAACCCATCATTATTAGTATCTAAGTAGTGTCATTCCATATCTTTAGTTGTTTTTGAAGACAAAAATAACCATTGCAATCAAGGTTTCAATGGAATATATTTAACCACTTTTGCAAGAATCTTTCTTCTTCCTCTATTACCACTAGATAACTCATTCAAGATATCCTTTTTCCCTTTCCATCTAGAAGTGTTACATACTCTACAAATCTGTCTCTCTTCATCTTTTGTATTTCCCCAATAAAGCATACAATTGTTCTGGCATGCATGTATTTTTCATGGTTCAATCCAAGCTTTTTGATGGTTTTCTTTGCATCATAGAAACAATGTGGAATTTTTATGTTCAGAAATGCATCATTTAACAACTCCAATATCATCATCATCACTTTGTCACTCATTCCATAAAGACACTTTGATGTGATACAATTTCAATATAAAGATAGTTTTGAATAATTTCCACACCCATCATACCAAGGTTGTTGGCCATCATTTGATAATTCATAAAACTCATCAGCTATATTTCTATGTTCATATACATTAGGTGACACATCATCACTTTGTCTAACCTCTTCATTTAATCAATCAAAGGGTTCTCTTGAATGTACATGTACTCCAAAAACATCATTCACCATATCTCTAATAGGATCTTGGTCAACGGCATTCCTTTGTGTAGCTACTTCCACACTGTTCGAAACATAAGTCATTACTTGTGGAAAGGATTCTCCATGAAGATACCAAACTATATGCCCTTTCAGAAATTGCTTGCAAATTAAATGATCGAATACCTAAACACGATTTTGGCGTTTACTAAATCCACACATAGGACATGGACATAGTATCATATTATTAACAAAACTGTGTTGTAAAGCAAATTCAATGAAATTCTTAACGCCTTGGTTATATGCAGCATTGTAATCCATGATTTGTCCATGCCTATAAAGAACTTTTATTTAGCACATATTTATATATGTCATAAAAATTGAACTGGAGCTATTCTTACTATTAATGCCTCATATTATGAACCAATATTACACATTTTCGCTTGTATTTGTCACCTTAAAGCAACACGAAGGTGATAGTCTTTGACAACTTGTTATATATGTATATATATATATATATTTTGTTTATTTCTCCATTTGTCATTGTATTATATGCAAGTGTCAATGTGGTTGTTGACTAATGAAAATAATATTAAACCGAATATTTTACTTGAAAACGAGGATGCTAACTAAGGAAAATAATAATAATAATTTGAGTGTTTTAGTTAATAAAAGGCCATGACACATAAATCTTGGATAACATTCCTTTTGATTAGGGCTGGGAAGGCTCCTAAGGCTTGACTTGGCAAGGGGAAAGAAGACAGGAGGTCAAAGCCTTTCCTATAAGCACCACCTTTTGTGTCCGAATTCTCATCTCAATTCTCACTTTTGGGGGGTATGGGTGTACCCACCTTTCCTTCCCAGGATTCTACATATGCTAACCCTTATATGCACCTCTCATCTATGAATGATAATATCACTTTCTATAGGGAACCTGTGAACTTTGTCATTGAAGAGTCAATCCCCTTTTAGTTCCTCAAGGCTAGTAAATACGCTACCTTTTTTGAGATAATTTCCATCTTCCACTTTGGATTAAAAGCTCTCCCTTTCAATCTTTTCCATCTCTTCCAATATTCTTACAACAATGTGAATAACCAATAAACCAAAACAATGTTTATTACAAGTGTAACAATTAATAGATAAATAAATGAGTGCATGAATAGAAATAGAAGAGAGGGACATGCATAAGAATACATGGAGCTTAGAGGAAGATAGAGAAATAAGTTTCAGTATTAAAAAAAATTAATGTTTGATTTTGAGCATAATCACATTTATTACTAGATTTGGAGTTCTATAGAAAGCAAATGCGCACCCATAACATTGATTATTTTGTTTGGAGCATCATTTGGAAAACCTTGCATGCTAAATAAAATTTGTAATTCATAAATTCAATAATACTTTAACACTAGATACAAATTTTGCATACAAACATACCCTAATTGAATCAGCACAAATACCGACCAGAACAAATGTTTGAATTTTGTATCAAAAAGGTGAATTCAAAGATCCTAAACAATAGAGTTGGATTGATTCAAAATGGTAACATATTCAAGATAATATAAATGAGTTCCAAATTAAATAGTACATAAATTGAGAGACCACTAGCACCAGTAGTAAGTTGCAGCAACAATTGAGATAACTCTAGAAAACATAACACCAGAAAAATATTTTGCTACCTCCAAAAGTTTTAACCTCATATTTATCCCCTATAAAAATAAAAATTGGTAAGAAATCGAAAAATCCGATAAAGAACCAACATTTTAGACCTCAAATGTGGCAATTCAAATCTCATTTCAATAACCATCACATATAGAAATTAAAACAGATAATTATAAAGGTTTGAAAACATTCTTCTAATAAACTACAAGCCACACACTAACTCACAAGAAAGAAAAAATAAATAAACAAATCAAAATACAAGAGCGTAAAAATATCAACACAATGTGAGGCTTCAGAATTACACCAAGCACATAATAGAACAATTGAAAACTCTAGAAGCAAACTTTACAAATATATGTATACACACATATCATTTCTTTACAATTTACATAAATCACAGCAACCAAGAAATTGGAATTCATTCATGAACCAAAATGTATTTCCATGATAAATAAATAAATAAATAAATAAATAAACAAAAAAAGAATAAAAAGTTAAATCTATCCGACTTAGATACTTGAACTATGATAAGTGATAGAAAGATCATATTTTCTATATCATTTACACTGTATTCAGCATGGAAATTGACATTGTTAGCACCTCATTAGGATGAAATTTCATTCTTTTTTTCACCACGACCTTTATTTCTATTTTAGGAAAAGATATTCCAATTCAAGGGCATTTTGAAGCAAAATGAACCAAGTTGTTAAATCAAGAATTCACCATGGCTCACAACAGGCGTGATGGCAATTCACCACACCCATTGTGTACACTTACCACTGCTGCTATCAAGCCGTGCAGCATGGAATCACTGAAGGCAACACAGAGCCCACAACGACTGAGACAGTTGTGGTAACCATCACGACCGTGATCTTATCAGATTATGCCGAGAGAGTCGTGCTAGGATGCAACTTGGAGCCCAAGTAATAAATTACTCACCACGGGCATCACAACACCCGTGGTGAGGCCGTGGCAGACTCGACCACTATAAAAACCCAGGTTTCTCTAAAATCTAGGAGATTCTTTTGCTAAATAAGGTAGGGCGGCTAGAGTTCTAGAGATCTGAGTGGCTGGAGATGAGTTTTTTCCATATTCCAACAAATTCCAGTGAGTTTCTCGAGGACATTCCAATGATCATATTATTAAAGGAGGGTGCGCATAGGCGTTCGGCGTCATCTTGTCAACCTTGGGAATCTATCATCCTCAACCTTGTCAGACCTATTGGAGGGAGTTAGTTTAGTAATTCTTTTGAATGCTTATTTATTCTTTGGTTTTATGGTTCTTTCTTGCTTTAATTGATTATTCTATGTTCCATAAGAACCTAATTCGAGGGGAATTGTATGTCTAAGTCCCTTGATTATTATTTTTGAATATTGATTGATAATTTAATAAATCTTTCTAGTCTTTTATGAATCATTGCATGTGTGATTGAATCTTATTCTCGTTAATGTGGATAAGGAAGATATTCTCCCATATTAGGAGACACATGCTATGTTAGATCTATGCATGCTCTAAGAGATTGGGTATTACTAGATCTCTGGATTAGGGATTGATTGACCCTTAGGCTTAGGGCTTTGATTTGTCTCTTCTAGTGGAGCTCTCAAACTTAAGGCAAACATAGAAGGCTGGGGTGGAAGAGATTCCATCTTAGGTTCTTAGTGATTTAGACCTAGTTGCCAAGAGATTGGGATTAGTAGGCCCTTGAATTCCCTCGGTCCAATTCTAAACCATGATTGTCACACTCAACACCTATCATAAGTAATAATCAATATAACTATCATACAATCTCTCAACTCCACTCAATTATTCTTAATGATTTTCCAATTGTATTGTGTAATATATTGTAGAAGTAGATTAAGGAAAGAACCTAAATGTTTAGGCTATTGATTAAGTGAAAAGGAAGTAATAAGAGCCTCTTATTGTACCTAGGGAAATACGACTCTCTACTCAGTCATGAGGTATTACTTGATGACAAGTACACTTGCGATATTAACAGACCAATTATTTGCACATTCGCATGTTTACATTTGCACATATTTAAAACCAGACATAAGTGTCCATCAGATATATTATACATATCCTATTGATTATCTTTTGCACTTAAGTGGTCTTTAAGAGTATTTTTATGGATAATTTATACTTCGTTTGTTCCATTTATACTTGCAAGACAAAATAAGCACAACAGAAGCAAAAGGAATATAATCGGGAGTAAACAAGGTTGAAAACAACAAACATAGAAATACACTGGCAAGGTACACACCCTGTACATGTCTGTGTATCCTTTGACTATCAACAAGATGAGAATCCAAAAAAGTATATGACCATGCACATGGCCGTGTACATGACCATGTACATCCATCCCAAAGTCCTACCGAGAAGAACACAGTTATTTATATGATGTACATGATCGTGTACATCCAAGAAGCTATAGAGCATGATCCAAAGGAGAATGCGGGCTGAAGTGAAGCACATGCTCATGCATCTCAAGAGCTAGAGAGAAGAGCATCCAGAGATCTACACCGCTGTGTGCACTCAGTCTTATACCCCAGGGATTGTGGTTTCAATTCATCCAGAGATCTACAAGGGCAAAGTACATGAGTGTGTACTTGCCTATGTACTTACTTGATTCTTGGGGGTATAAAAAAGTTGAAATATGTATTCATCATCTAGGTTTTGGGAAAGTGACTTTTGGGACAACAACTAGTGTTTGGAGGCTAATCAAAGGAAGAAAAAGGATATCAAAGGATTCACAGGAGTGACAATCCAAGGCGATGATATCGGCCCATATCTATTCCGACTTTGAAGACATTGAGAGGGGGTTTATTTTTCTATGATTAGTGTTCTAGGGCTTTATTTCTATTGCTTTGCTTTGCTTTTAACATAGATTTCTTTCGGTTTATTGGGTTCATCTATGTCTCTATACTATTGATCTAGCGTAACGAGAGTGGCTATTTCATTTTGATTTCATGATCAAGATGGAGAGATTCACCATGTGAGATCACCCATAGATGAAGAAATCAAGAGTGTTCATTAGAGATATGCTACTTGTGATTCTTCCGATTAGAATCAAGTAGCGATAGCTCCGATTTCTAGTTTGGGATTTTCTAGAGCACTTTGCAATCATGTGAAAGTAGGATTAGAAGAGATGCATTCTTACCATAGCATAGGATTAGGCATTGGGGCATCTCGAGAGAGCACCCGCTATATTTTTGAAATCCCTCAATCCAGCAACACTATGGTTTAATCTATGTCAATTGCAATTACTTTAATTCATGATTCCCAAGTGAAATCATATCCGGGCACCGTCTTCTCCCATTGTCTAATGCTTCTTATTACCCTTGACCTTAGTTTATTTCATCATTGATTACTATTTGAGTTCTACTCTTGATCATTTGATTGTTAGCTAAATAACGAGGATAGAGCTAGTACTAGTAGTATTTGGTCCGTATGGATTCAACCTTGCTTCTTAGCACTTTATTACATGATCGGTACGTACACTCGCACTCATCCCTATCAGTCTACAAACAAATCAAACACAAGAGAAACCATCTAAATTAACACAACAGTAATGCAGGTCAAAATATTATATAATAAAAAATAATATATATATATATATATATATATATATTCATTCAAATTAAAAATTGAAGTATCCAAGATTTACACAACGAAAATCAAAGACAACAATGACCTTACCAAATCATGAAACAGTTGTACCATGTTTGGAGGCCAACAAGATGAATCAAAATATTAAAAAATACCATAAAAGCAAGAATAATTCTCATAATATCTTAGACAATGGATCAAAAAAACACAAGGAAACAACTAGGGCAATAAAACAACTATGCGAAGTATTCCGAGTGCGTGACTGTGGAGAAGAAGATCAGGAAAGATACTAATGATTAATAGAGCTGATGATTGAGAACAAGCTTCTTGAGTTCCTTTTTCTTCTCAATGTTCATTGCAACATTCATCCTCAAAATTCACATGAAACCCTCCCCAATTTTCACAAAAATCACATCGTTGTTTTAAGAAACAAAGTAGATTTGAATAGAAACAAGAGATTGGTGTTAGGGTTTACCAGATGAGATCCAACCATAGTCGTGCTTGATTAGCTCATTTCATATAAACATTTTATCTACCCTTTTCATGTATTCAGCTTGTCTTTTAACGTTCATTTGTTATAATTTGATGCTACTTTGGGTATTTGTGCTTAAATGTGCAAGTGAACAGGTCTTGGGGTGAAAGAACAAATTCTGCATGCAAAAGTATAACTAGACTTGGAGAAGCATGGCCTTAACACGCTCGTGTCCAAGCCGTGCTGATCTCAAAACTTAGAGAATTCTTCATAAGAAGAGAAGCACGTATACCATCCTTAAATAACCACTGCGCATCTCAAAACACGGTAATGTTCCAGTCGTGCAATTTACAGGTTGGCTGATTTTTGTGTCAACACATATTCCCAAACTTTCTCGTAATGTGTATAGGCACAAGCATGGCAAAAATGCGGCCATGCTTGTACGGGAGATGCCTTTTTAAGCCCAAAGTTGGGTTTTTATTTGTATCTTTTTTTTGTGGGGGGCTTCATCTGCAACTTCAGAAGGGAAGAGAGCAGAGGTGCTAGGGTTGTCAAGTGTAGTGAAGCAACGCTAGTGGGAACTTTATTAGAACATCATCAAAGAGATTTTGGGAAGCAAAAGGGAGTCGTATGGATTCTTACTTGGTTGTTTTATTTACTTGTTCATTGTTCTACAAAACCATGAGGGACTTTGGTGCTTCCTGTGCCCCGGATTATTAACCTTAAGATTCTTTGTGTTTGATTTTCTTATTTACATTGGCTATGGAGTTTTCTTGGATTCCTTCTATATTTTATGTTGAATTGCAATTGCGATGTGCATGGTGCCATAGTTGCATCTTAGCTTATCTTGATGATGATTGAGAAATCCATCTTGTTAGGGCACACATATAGGATTGATATCGAGTGTGTACCTAGAGATAGGGAGTATAGTGTCAAACTTTTAGAATTAGGGTTAATCCCATGGAGGGATCCTTAAAGTGTAATGTGATCATAGGACTTCATTAGAACAATGTATGGTAATAGGGTTGATCTCCTAGACCAAAGGGATCGACTACTTTCAGTATCACTTGGTCCAAGAAAAATGTACTTTATAACCAACGTAGGAATCAATCAAGTTCCTCAAGGAGAGTAGTCCGGGGCACTACTCTATATCTGTGATTTTCACCCAATCGCCTTCGAGTCCTCACTTTTCTCTTTTAGATTCTTAGTACAATATCATTTAACCGTCTCTTTGATTCAGCTAAATATTATAATATCAACAAGTATTAAAGCTTTTTCGGTCCCTATAGATTCGATTACTCGACCTATTTGGGTACACTTTAGTCCTTGTACAACTCTTGTACTTGCAGAAAGCAAGAGGTTGCTATCAATGCTCGCAAGGTTGCCAGATTTGAGGATGTGGAGATCGAGAACTAGTGCGGGTTTTGGGGGAGTGGGTATTAGGGCATGGAAGAATGGTGAGGTGCTTTGAGAAAAATATGAAGGCTCCTTTGGATTTTCTTTTTTAATTTTTACAGGTATAGATGCATAGGTTCTTTTGGTCATTTAATATATGGGGCAAAAATCATTTAATAACCAACGAATCAATTTTTAAAAGGTATAAATAGTTTTTAGTTTTCTTGAGATGCATAGGTTCTTTTTAGTTTTTAGTTTTTGGTTTTTGGTAGGTATTTTTAAAATTAATCAAGAAGAACTGCAAGTCCTTTTCCTAAAATAAAACAACTTTTTTACCCCATATCTTTTGCCTTTACTTTTTTAATTTATTTTTATACATTTTCAAGTGAGAATCTAGATGGAACTTACTTGATTGGTATAGAAAAGAGAACAAAACCATAGCATATATCATTTTATATAATAAATAAATAAATAAATAACTATATATATAATAAAAGGTGAAAAACTTTTTCAAATGTACATCCTTGAGAATTATTGAAAATCAAGTAAAATTCCAATTTTCTACTTTGATGGTTGTGTAGGGGATGATCCATAGTGATGTTCTGTAGAGTGATGGAAAACCACCAAATATTCTCAATATTTATTTATTTATTTATTTATTTTTTTATTTAATTTTATCTTTTTTGTGATTTAATTGAAGAAAGTTGATGACTATAAAGAATCCATCTCTTTCCTGATGGAATAAGTTTATGTAAAAATTTAGGGGAAAATTTTGCTAAACTATCCTGTGGTTTGCCTCTTTATCAATTTTGGACTTGTGGTTTGAATTGTAACACTTTAGTACTCTATAGTTTTAACCATTTGCAAAAAAAAGTACCAAAATGCTTAACTCTTTTCCCAGGTCTAGAATAACACAGTGGTGGTGCATTAGGAGCTGTGCAGGGTAGTGTGCATTTGGGGTAATGGTCCGTTTGGGCCTTACTATTTTTTTTAAGCATATTTAGTGGATCCACTAGACTGTTATAGAGTTTTACTTGTTATTTATTATCTATTATTTTCTATACTTGTATTTGAAGGTTGCATGAGTTATTGAGTATATTTCCTTGTATAATATTTCTTTCCTTGTATTCCTTTGTTGAATATTTCTTGAATCGTTGGTGTGATCTTTTATTCTCTTGGAAAAAGTGAACAAGTCCTCTCCTTAACACTTTGCGATAACTTGAGGTTAGGGTGTTGTGTACGTATCACCTCGGGTTGTCATGATGGTTGTTGTGTGCTAGGCTTGCGGGTTGGAGCGTGACAGGGTTGATGCTGAAAACCAAGAGGTACTGTGGGCTTTTGCATCCCTTGATTGTTCAAAGAGAAATTAGTAATTAATTATTTCCTCTTACTTTCGGTCATCTGGCCTTAACACAGGTCCCTACCCTTTAAATGACCACTCACTACCTATCCTCAGAGAGAAATAACTAACACCAAGTCTTTTTAACTCTATCTCTAGTATAATTTCTTGCATAGTATCCAGTCTCTCCAGAATAAAGCATTTACATTTTATGTATCAACCGTTAGAACTTAAGGTTATGGTTAGTTAAACCCTACTCTAGGTAGGGACTTGCTATTTGTCTATTCACTTCATTTTCTAAACATTTTTCTTTCAAATAATTAAAGGTAAACAAAATAGGTGGCCTTATTCTTGTAACATTTTCATTACCTTGAAGATAGACGAGTGCCACCTTCACCATTGATTTGAATAATGGAATGCAATCGAGTATGTCTAAACTTTGACTTATTAAGGGTTTTTTGTGTGTGGGTGATAGGTATGTATGTAAGAGTGTATGCCTTAAGATATGTATGAGTGGTACATTGTCTAATACATGTGGTAAAATTTCTAATGCATTAATAGCATTTTATTCCCATCTATCTAATAATTCAGGCCATTTTTGAGGATGTACTGTACTTATTACTAGCATACTACCATGATAATTTTGTTGTGGCATGTTTCTTATTACTTCTAAGGGATTCGGCCTTCCTCTTTTGTGAAAAGTTCTATAAGATTGTTCAGGATCATTATAAAACTCATGACTTCCTTGTTGTCTAAGAGGTTGTGTTGTTCTTGAGCCACTTTCAGTAGTTATTAACCTTGCTGGGCTAGATGAACTGGTACTTGATTGATTATTACTAAAACTTGCTTGATTATTACTTCCTACACTTTGCACATTCATGTGTATTTCATCATAGTTATTAACTATCTCTGAATTTTTTTAATTAATTCATCTATATCTATATCCTCTAATTACCTAACAATTTCTTCTTCTTCAGCCAAAAGATATTCTTCTATTTCTACTTTTATAAGGTATTCATTATATTCATATCTACATTCTATTAGAAAATGCACATCATCTATATTTGTTGGTATTTCTAAGAAATCTTCTTCCCAATCATAATTAGGATAGAACTGTTCTATTAAGTTTTCCATTAGTATAGATTTAATTGGTCATATTCTTCATCAATAATCTCTTTAATTTTAACATTTTTATTATAGGTTTGTGTTTTAAAACTGATACACCCCTTGCGTGTGTGTACTGCAAGTGCACGGGTCGTCGAAGTAATAAAATACCCCAGTGAGTGGGTAGTCGAATCCACAGGGAATAGTTGTTCAGAAGCACAAAGTATTGTTATCTAGCTAGAGTGAAAACCAATTTGTGATGTTGCTTCGAAATGTTAATGCAAATAAAAGTAAAAGAGAAAAGAGAAATTAAGAGAAATAGGGATAGGTAATCGATGATAAGATGGGGTACTCGGACAATGCTCACCCTAGGACTATTGTTTCAAGTGCAATACTAATATTATGCCTCCTAATTGAAGTTTAATTAGTCTTGGAGATCCAAAGACACACGGTCCCAAACCTAAGGTCAACCATGACTAGTCCTTTACACTATACCTAGCGAAAAGGGATACTCTTGATGCCTCACACTGTGTAGGACTACTTGAAGCTCTAGGGGTTCTAAGTGATAAACCCATATTCCCTAATATAGATCTAACCCTTTGGTCCAGGTGAAAAACCCCTAGTCACGATTAAGCCCCATCACTAAGGATTACTTCAGCATTTCACTCTGTTGCTAGAGCAACTAAGCCTCAGTGGAGTTTGTCTCTTAGCAGTTTACTCTATCGTGACTGCAAAGATTTCTTGGAACATAGAGGTAGGATAAATCATGTCGGAAGGAAAAGGAGACATTCCGCTACCTCTTGACTCACCCTCTCAACCCTCTTCAACCTTGCTAAGTCTAACCCTAATGAAGTTGTCACTCTTCATAGGATTACCTAGATAGATTCTCAACCCTAGTGTCACTCTAAGGGAAAATCAAATCAATAAACACACAAGATTGAAACTCAATTAAAACATCAATTAAAGTAAACATAATAAGAGTCAATGAAACAAGATCATCCTAGGGTTTACAAGTCCAAGCAACCATTAGGGGTTTAGCTCTCCATGGAGTAATACAAAATCAACAATGAAATCAAAAGTAAATGCAAGTAATCCATAGAGAAAATCCCCATGTTGTCTGTTGACAACGCCCTTTTGCATGTGACCAGCAAGTGCACGGGGTTGTTGAGTAATAAATCTCAGGTGAGTGGGCTATCGTATCCACACGGAGTAGGGAGTAAAAATACTTAAATTGCTACTTAACCACGCGAAATTAAATAATGATAGTGTTGATAAAATATAATGAAAACAAAGATAAAAAGAAACAAGAATGAAAGGCAAGTGTAAGTGAGAGGTAAAGCAATCGATAGAAGTGGGGTACTCGGGCAATGCTCCTCTTAGGATTAATGTTTCAAGTGCAAGACCAACTATTGTACTTCCTAATCAATGCTCAATGAGTCGTGGATATTCTTAAGCACACGGTCCCAAATCTAAGGTCATCCGTGACTAACTCTACACTATGTCCCGGCAGAGAAATCGCTCAGTCTCAATACCTCACACTGTGTAAAGTTGCATGGAGTTCTAGGGAATCCAAGTGATAAACCCTCTTCCTATGTATAGACCTAACCCTTTGGTCCAGGGGAAAGGCCCCTAGTCACATCTAAGCCCCAGACACTAGAGTCCCTTAAACGCTTCACTCTGTTGCTCGCGTAACTAAGCCCCAGCGGAGTTCATCCTCTAGAACTTCACTCTATTGTGACCGCCAAGGACTCAAGAAAATGGAGGTAGGATAAATCACATCGGAGGGGAAAGAGGAAGTTACACTACCTCTCAACTCACCCTTTCAACCCTCTCCAATCAAGCAATGTCTAATTCTCGTAGCGTGTCACTCATTTACAATGGTTACCAAGATGAACTCTCAATCCTAATGTCACTCTAGAGGAGAAATCATTCCTCAAGCACTCAATATTGGAACTCAATTGAAACATCAATTAAGGAAAGCATAATAAAAGATCAATCAAACAATAACATCCTAGGGTTTACAAAATCCAAGTACCCACTAGGGGGTTTAGCTCTCCATAGAGCACAATACAATCAACAATGAAATTGAAAGTAAAAACAAGTGTTCCATAAGAAAACCCCCTCGGTAGTCGTGTCGATGTTCTTGTGGAGTAGCCAAGTCTTCTCCAAAGGTCCCCTTGTCCGGCCTAGGGCACACCTCACCGGATCTATGCCGACGAAAGCTCCCCCAATAACCTTCTTCCAAGTGAATCACGGTGTCAAATCCCTCAAACCACTCCAAAGACTTACCAAAAGCCTCTCCAAACCCTAGCCGATGGCTTCCCAAACAATGGAGAAAAGTGGAAGAGAAGAGAGGAAAAAGATCCCTAAAATCGGGGCTGAATCGTGGCTTAAATAGGGCTGGAATCGGGAATCCACACGCCCCTGTGGATCTGCTACACAGGCCTGTGGAATTGCCACAAGGGCTAGAGAGATGTACATCACTGATGGTCACAAGATTTGCTTCTTTTCCTTTTCTTAAATTCTTTTGCTTAGTTTATGTATTGAATAAGAAATCATTGTTGTTTTGCTTTATTTTTTCATCTTCAAAGTCAGGTTTATTAAATCTTTTCAATGATAGTTGTTTGTTAGTGTTTTCATTGTCGGCAATTTGAATCTTAGATTCGTAATAAGAATATGTTGTTTAGATTTTTATTGTATACTTTTTATTTTGGTTTTTAATGTTTTTTTATCTATTTAAAACAACAAAAAGCCAAATGCAACATGGAATATATCTTTTCTCAACTGATATGAAAATAATAGTATGAAAGTTGTAAATAAATTAGAATTTTTTGAAAATTTTAAATTATTTTACAAGATTCTTATGCTTTTTAAAATATGCAACAAGAAGAGGGAATAACATTAAAGTCCCAAAAAAAGGATTGAAATTCTAGCCGAAGCTGAGGAGGTAAAGAAGAAAAGAAAGATTCAAATGCTTAGTGGAGTACTTTATCTCCAAATTTACATTAGAGAATAGTTTAGTATAATTTTATAATTGTATTGTATTTTTGGATATATATATATATATATATATATATATATATATATAAATTTCCAATTTTATATATTTGAAATAAGATTTTTGCTTGTTTTTGTGATATTTATATATTTTTATATAATATTAAATACTTTTATTTTCTTTGGTGACAATATTTTGCTACTAAAAATTTATTTTTTGTGACAAAATTGTTTAAGATGTAACTTTATATTTTATTTGTGACAATATAAACATATGACACTTTCTCTAAACAACATTTGTGACGAAGTATCAGTCACTATTTTGTATTTTTTGTGCCAACAAAAAATATCACAAATAGTAAGGTTCTTGTGACAATATAGTTTATCACAAATACCAATGTTTATAGTGACAACAATTTAGCTACAAAATTGAGTATTTGTGGCCACATAATTTTATCACGAATATTGAAGTTTTTAGTGACAATAATTTTGTCACAAATTTTTTGTATAATTGTGACCAAATTTCTAAAGTGGCCACTATTGTATTTGTTACGGAGGTACTTGTGACGAGAGGTGACGACCTCAAAAATTGGCCACTATTAATAATATTGACAAAAATTATTGCTTTTAGTAACGATTTTGGTTATCACTAAAAATATAATTTCTTGTAGTGAAAGTAAACCGTGGACTGGCTTTATTACTCATAATGGACATTATGAATGGGTTGTTATGCCTTTTGGCTCAAAAAATCCTCCACAAGTATTCCAAAGAAAAATGGATGACATATTTAGAAAATATGTAGATTTTATTATAACTTATATAGATGACATATTGGTGTTTAGCAAATCTGTAAAAGATCATGTGCAATATTTAATTATATTCTTTAAAGAATGCTAAGAGAATGGTTTAGTACTATATGAAAAGAAAATCAAAATGGGAAGTAGAAAGATTGAATTTCTTAGTGTAATAATAGGACAAGGAGAAATCTATCTCCAAAAACATATAGGATCTAGTATTTTAGAAATTCTAGATAAATTAGAAAATTTGAAACAAATTCAATCATTCTTAGGAAAATTAAATTATGATAGAAATGTTATACCAAATTTAAGTCAATTAGCAGGCCATTATATAATAAGACTAGACAAATAGGAGAAAAACATTTCAATAATGAAGACGTAAAATTAATTCAGCAAATTAAGGACAAGATAAGGAACTTAAAACAATTAAAATTACCTCCCCCTAGTTTATCGAATCAGATAGATGAATAGGCGGATGAGGAGCTTTACTAAAATATAGACCTACTATATTTTCTAGTATAAAATAAAAAATAAGTAGATATGATAGTGGAACGTATCAAACAAAAGTAACTACAACAGATGCTGAAATTATAGCAGCAATAAAAGCAATGGAGAAATTTTAATTATTTATTATCTCTGAAAAAAGTTTTACATTAAGAACATACTACCAAGAAATAGTAGCATTTTATAATAAAAAATCAGAAAGTAAATTATCAAAAAATAGATGGCTAAAATTTATAGATTACATAATAGGTAATGGGATTCCAAGTCATAATAGAATATATAAAAGGAAATCATAATTTTTTAGCAGATAAATTATCAAGAATAATTAGAGAACCCACTTGATTTGTCAATATGCATTAATAAAAACAGGGATTACAAACCTAGTAAGTTCCTCTGAGTTTTTGTTACTGTGGAAATCAAGAAGCCTGTTTACTATTACACCCTTGGCTTATATCTCTGAATATTTAGAGCAGTGACTGCGAAGCCAGCAGGATCATTAACGTTTCTAAGCATGGGATGAGCTGTGTTAATACTAATTACTTGTAACAATTTTGTATTAGCCAAATAATCTTTTATTAACTAACCAGGCTTTCTTTATTTTTGCCTCTTTTTAAGACAAGATGAGGTGTTGATTATTTCTCTCTCTGAGGATAGGTAGTGAGTGGCTGCTTGAAGGCCAAGGACCCGTGTTAAGGCCCTGTGACCTTAAGTAAGAAAGAATAATTATTTACTAGTCTTGTTTTTTTTAAAGTGAATCTCTGTGATGCTTGGTCCCTAAAACAGCTGAAATACTGTTGATCTTATATCAAGATAATGGAGATAAATTTTTGTTATACTTGGTCCCTAAGATAACTAAAATACTGCTGATCTTATATCAAGATAATGGGAATTAAGATTTATTGAAATAATGAATAAAAAGAAAACTAAGTGTGTGTTCTTTTCTTGTGTAATTGGAAATAATCTTAAAACTTAATATCAAAAACTGTATTGGAGAAGAAAGAGAGGTCCTTAAAAAAAAATTATATTACAAAAGTTGTTAATAGTAGTAAGAAATAATATTTATTATAATATCATTCTTTATAGCAATAATTATTTACAAGTTTTTAGCAATAATTAATTTTAAAGTAGTAATATTTCCTATCAGGTAGTATTTCTTTTATAGTAGCAATAATTATTACTAAGTAGTATTTTTATTTAGCAAGTATAACTATCAAAAGTAGTAATAATTATTATCAAATACTTTAGTAATGCTTATTACTTTTATCAAAACATTATTAGCATGATGTTTAGCAATACTTATCAATGTTTATTAATCTTAGTAATAATACTTAAATCTTTTAGCAATAACTATTAGCAAAAGTATAGCAAAAATGCTCACAATCATAGTAATACTTAATAAAATAATCCATCAAAATAAACTATAACCATGAACATGAAAGAATTAAGTATTTTAAAACTAGTAGATTCCATAGAAATAACTAATAATAAAATAGAACAACAATTTAAAATCTTAGAAGAAATTAGAGTACATTTATTAGAAAGAAATGCATTAGCAACTAATATATTAAAACAAAACCATTACAATATCTTAGCAATATTAACTAAATTAGATTATATCAAAACTAGATTAGAAAATCGGATTACAAGGCAAGTAACTCTTAAAACATTAGAAGTTATCAACAGAGAACTTAGTCAACTAAAACTATGGTAGAAAAAAAAATAAAATAGAAGTAGAATTAACAAAACATATAAAGAAGATAATAGAAGAATAAACATGCCAGGCTTAACCTTAGAAAAAGAAATAGAAATTATAAATACATAACTTATCAAAGTAGAAAATGAACATTGGGAAAAAAGATATCTGCAACATATGCCTAGAAAATCTATGGAAGATAGAAGATTAAGAGGTTTAGCTCATAAACTTAGGAATCATTTGGAAAAATTAGAAGAAATAAAAAAGAAAATTGAACACAATAATTATATAAACAATATAGAATCATATGAGATAATACCTGATGACTCTTCATGGATTTAATATACTAGTATATACTTTAAAGACAGAAATAGAATATATAGAAAATAGCTTAAACATAGCCCTAAATAATCATTTTGAAAAATTACATTTACAAAATATGATGAGAAATGATCACGCATTAAAAGAATTAGCAAATAAAATTAGTAAATGAAATCATAGATTAGAATACTTAAGAGCAGTAGAAAGAATGAGAAACAATAATGAAACTACATATTCATTTACAGTAGTTAACTTTCAGTAATGGATATTGTTGAAGAATTTCTTAGCCTTTATTTCAATAAATCTTAATTCCCAAAATGTTTTTAACTAATGTAAAATGTGTATGCAATTCGTCTAAATTGACTTTTGCCTATATTTGAAGAGAAATAGAAAGAAGTAAAATCAACCTCTTTTGGAAGAAAACCTCATGTACTAGTAATTGTTTAGGGGAAAAAAATATTTTTTTTATGATTTCACATGATTATTATATATAGTGCATCTATAGCATGTGTGGATTTGAAAGTGGATTGTTTTTGCTTTTAATATAATATATTCAAGTATGAGTGTCTGTGTTATTTTCATAGAAAAATATAAAATTGTATGAATATTCCTATTTGTAAGTATAAAATGCTTGTTAATAACAATTTTATTAATTAATTTATAAATTATTTATTAAATAATATATATTGTTAAACATAAACTCCACTAAAAATTTTATATGGAATTATTAAATTTATTTTATAACTGATTAACATAATTTATAAAATCTCAATAAAAAAATCATGTAAGTGTACCATCTACACAATTTATTTGAGAAAATGTGCTTGTTTTATTGGTTTTTATAATGATTTTTATACTCATTCTCTCATACACACTAATATATATATATATATATATATATATATATATATATATATATATATATATATATATATATATATATATATATTCAATGTTTAAATCTCTCTTTATATATTTTCTAATCCCTAGGGGTTGACTCCGTTGTATGAATGAGAATCGGTTATCATATATTAGTTCTTGTTAATTGAATACGTGTTACATATTATTGAGTGTGACTTTTCAATAATAGAGACTTGTTTCAGAAAATATTATGAAATAAATAATTATAAATATCGACTTCCTATTATTCATTTGAGAGAGAGAAAGTGAAAAACAAGTTCTAAAGAGAAGGGTGCCATTATTATCGGCAAACAAAAAAAAAATAAATATAGTAACACACTAATTGGCCACATAAAACTAAGGGATGGGAAAATCAGTAATAATAGTAAATTTTATTAAATAAAATTAACCATCTTAAAAAGAGATAAGATGAAATATATTATTAGTCTACATGGATGTTGACATGCCATCTGAAGCCAATGTTTTAAATGGGGATCTCGTCTAGGTGAGACAACCAATAAGATTTTTAAAATATCAATAAAATAAATATTGCATTGTTCAAAGAGGGGAGCTATTTTTAATTTCTAGATATTTATAATATTTATTATTATTATTTTTTTGGGTGTGTGGATTTTACCACAATTCATTGTCATGCCAATTGCGACTTATAATTTAGCGACTATTTTTATAACTTATTTTATTAGCTATAATAGTGAAAAAAAAAACCATTATTATAGACCCATCGAAAAGCCTAAACACTATTTCTACAAATATCGCTTCCCTTGTGATGCATATGAGTACAAAATTTACTATTATAATTTCAAATTTTTATAAAGGAGTATACATACAAAAATATTAAAATGAAATATATAATAATTTGTAATTCATCATGATTAATTAAACTAATAATCAAGGACAAAAGAGGTGAAGATAAATATATATGTCCGTGAGCCCTGAACAAGTAAAAATTGCACGGACATTGATCAATAATTAGAACGCTAGTTCATATGGTCACACTTATGCCTATTACTCTCCCATATAAAAATGCAAAAATATCTTTCCTATTATATATTTACATGGATGGTAACCCAAATCTTTATTATTAAACTTAAATCCACATTAAAAAAATATTTTAAATTTTAAAAATAAAACATGAAAATATTAAGGAAACATATAGTCATTATTATTCAAAAATTAACTATTTGACATATCACAAATCTCAACTATCACAAGTATAATTTTGTCTTAAGAATAATAAAGATGTATATGTAATTTTTCAAATGATACAAGGGTAAATAGGTAAAAAAAAATCCATGGCTCTGCCCTTGCGACACCCTAAGGGCACTCTTGTAATTTCATACAATGTCAGATCACTGATTACCTGTGGACAAAAGAGCGGCTGGACAGCAGCCCATTGCAGAAATCATCTCCGCGGCAAGAAATTCATTCTAGGGTTTTTGCGAGATGAGGTGAGCTTCTTTTCCCCTCGTCTCCTTTCTCGCTGATCTTTGTAACGTTCTTAGGTTCCTTAGCTCCATTTGATTGATGCTGAAGTTATTGTTTCTTTTGATTCTAATACTGCCCTCCCTTGACCGCGATTTGGAATTTTCTCCGCCTTGTTTTCATGATGATCTTGAATGTATTTTGATCTTTTATATTTAACTAAAGTATTAGAAGGTCTTCCATTTTTACAGCAGTCTTGGTTAGTGTCCTTGCTAGTTCTAGGTATAATGGAAATTATCATTATCTGGAAAATATTAGTTTTGTTTTATTGTTTGATTGTGAAACTATAAATCTAATGCGCTCTTCATCAGAGAATATTGTGAACTCCTTTATTTTTATTTTTTTTAATTGTATTTAGATATGTTTCTTCAGCAACATCAGTTAATGGTTTATCCTCCAATGTTCTGTGCAAGTTTCACTGGGAATTTATGCCATATATATATATAAATATAATTTTCTCATATTACATTTTAATATTTTATACGAATATCAGATTGGTATGCCTTTAACTGCATATTTTTTTTTAACCTTTTAATCCCTTTTGAAGTATGCTTGTTCTTTAGCAATTATTACTGGCTGTTTTCCCTTAGTACTTTATTTTTTGCCTAAAATTGTATCTCAATTCCTCAATTCACACTATTCTTTTCTTGACTATCACAAAAATAAATGAGGTATACATTATTGCTTTCAAGTGTGTGTAGACGTTTTTTTTTGTAAGTAATACATTGCCTTCTCGGTTAGGTTAACGGCTAATTCCAATCCGCGAACTTGTATTTTCTGGAGACATATAAGAAAGTGAGAGTGTACACATAACTTCCACATTTACAGCGTCACTGATTTATGTAGATATTAACTGCCCACTCTTGGTGCTTATTTCAAGTTTTTATCATGTGGGGATAATTGTATTAGCTCTGATTGTTAACATCAAAAACAAGTCTCTCTTAACGAGGTTAAAAGGTCAATTATAGATACGACAAGGCCCACAATATCTTCAATCAGTTAGAATATCAGTGGAAGTTTATTTTACATCTCTCCACTAAACTTCTTTTTTTCTCATTGAGAAAACTTTCTTGTTGAGTTATTTACGGCATTTCACCTCTACTGTCGCCTGCATTGTTTAAGAATGATAATAGTATAACATCTGCTTACTATTTTTGACTCATTACTAACAGTCACTGGTAGTAGCAATGATGAAGAGAAATGAATAAAGTGGGTGAAAATGACAGGAAAATAATAAAAAAAAAGGTAGAAGGGCTAAACATAGGGCAACATGTTGGAAATAGAAGTCCAGCAAAAAAAATTAGTTACATGCAGGGCCCATGCAATTAAGGCCAAGTTCTTGAGGAAAATGGCAAAAGGCAAAAATCAGATGAAAATCAAAATTATATTCATCTTTATATAACATTTAATCCTCCTAGATGTTACCAAAGAATTTATAGAAGTAATCAGGAAAATAATGTAAATCAGCTCATGAAGGTTGGTTCTTGTAACTCTAGGTCCCTTGTCTTGGGACAAAGTCCTAAGTGTGGCTGATGTATCACGAGCACATGATCTTTAAACTTTGGTTGCAGCACCATTGACAATATATCCTTGTATTATTAGGTATCCAGATTATATCAATGATCATTGTAGAGGTGTCTGCATTGACTTGCTTTAATAGAACATATTAGTGAGTTGAAGGATAATATGATTTATTACAAAAATAAGATAAGCATGGGATCTATCAAGAACCAAACCAAGCTAGCATGAGTGTAAAGGTGTGTTCAAATATTTATTGTCCAAGCTGACTTTCAAAGTAGTATCTTATAAATGAAGCCCATGACTATTTCTTAGGTAATTTGAAAGCTAGCTTGTTATTAAGTATGAAAAGAAGTTTGTCGGATTAATCTTCCCTCATTATGAAGTTGTCTATGAAGAAGAGCAAGATCTAGATGGCTATAATTATGAAGAAATTGGAAGTGAAGATAGAGACATAGATTTAGAATTTGAATCTAATGATGATTTTTAATTTGTTATATTTGGAATAGATTTTGGGAAGAATGGGTAAAGCTTAAAAGTCATTAATCTTAAGACAATTATTTCATGTAATTAATATCAATATTGTCTTACATCAAAGTTAAATCTTATATGTATATATTTATATATATTTGTGTGTCTTGGGCAATATAAGGGTCCCATCACCTAGGGTGTGCCTTGCACCCTTGACAACATTGATTAGTGTTTTGTTAATTACCTTGTTTACAACATGACTAGCTAAGCGTTGAGTGGGTATATTATAATAATAACTAATAATTCTGCATTGTTTATGAAAAAGTTGAGAGACCGAGATATATTCATATCTATATTTACTATATAACTGATGTAAGAATATTTATTACCACTTTGATATAGGTGCTATTGTTAGTCATGTTGCAACAAATCAATTAGCCAAGCTTCAATACCATATCAAATGCAAAATAAGACAACATATCACATAGGCTCAATTCATCCTATTAGTGTAACCTTCTGGGTTGGATTGGGTCTTGGTGTTGTGTTAGGTTTTATCTATCATAGTTGAGGTTGAATTTGATTCAACTATTTATCAAATTGTTGTGATAAGATTTATTGCTTATTTGGTTTAAGTTGTTGACTTGTTGGTAACCGTCATACTTCATGGATTGCATGCCTCAATGTATTTGTATGTTTATACTTCTCTTTGAAAGTTATGCACAAGTGAATAATGTCACAGAACTCATTTGTGGAGTCAGGGCTTGAAAGCTTATGATATGCATGATATTAATTGCATATTGACATTTTTGTAATCCTTTTTATGGTTCTATGCTTTGCATTCATATTTTGGCAATAATACTTCCTTAAAAGTTGTTCCTTGTCATATTAACTGAATTTCAAGACTATAGTTGCTAACACAAAATATGCATCCTTTGGATATTATCTAAAAGTGGTCTTTAATAATTTCAGTCGTCATCCCGAAGTGAAGTGGGCTGAAAGATCTGACAAAGTCTACCTTACCGTGTTGTTGCCTGATGCAAAAAATGTGAAAGTTAATCTTGAACCTGAAGGTACTTTTACTTTTTCCGCAACTGCTGGCACAGAGAATAGCTTATATGAGTTGAAATTGGATCTTCATGACAAAGTAAATGTGGAGGTATGCACTTTTCTTAGTTACACATTGACCAATAATTACATCAGAAGTTTTCTACTCTGCCCTTGTGATGTCATGCATCTTTGATTATCAGGAAAGCAAAATAAACACAGGGGTCAGGAGTATCTTCTGTGTGCTAGAAAAAGCAGAGCAGAAGTGGTGGAATAAGTTATTGTCTGGTGATGGCAAAGCACCTCATTATGTGAAGGTTGACTGGGATAAATGGATGGATGAAGATGATGATGGTCTGTATTTTCCCATATGATTATTTAATAATGGTATTTCTTGTTTTACATGATTAAGAAGAGATTGAGAAGCCTTCAAAACCATATTTTCACAAAATTATCATATCTTTGAGCATTATAATTTGGGTACTAAAAATAATATTTCTGTTTAGTTAGTTTTAGGGGGAAAAAACTTAAAATGCACTATTTGTTTTTAATGCATGTTTGATGTGTAAACATGAATTTGCATGCATACTAGCAGAAATTGGAATGATTGAATTAGTAAAAATAAAGCATTCGTATCCTATTACCTTTTTTAAGTTATGAAGTAATCTACTTAGAGATGGATTAGAAGAACATTATCATATCCATTTATGCATTATCTTAAATTTGTTGTTTATGTATGTGAAATTTATATCAACTATAAGTCTATACCAACAATAATCAGTTCTTATTGACGATATCAAGCACCTGTTCTGTTCACACATGATTTTGTGGAGCCAGTGGTTAGTCCCCTGTCTGATATTTATTGATGGGTACTGCCATATTAAACTCCATGATAAGTTACTGATTTTGATTTATGTTTATTTCTGTGTTATTGACTCTTTGAGCTTATCAGGTCAGGATAAAGTTAACTTGGGAGGAATGGATTTCTCAGTAAATTCCATCATAATCTCTCTATTTTTTTTTTTAATATTTTTAAAATCTTTTCTGATAACCTTTTATATTAACTTGCACAGAATTTTGCTGGCATGGATGGCTTGGACGGCATGGGCGGCTTGGGCGGCATGGGCGGCTTGGGCGGCATGGGCGGCTTGGGTGGCATGGGCGGCATGGGCGGCTTGGGTGGCATGGGCGGCATGGGAGACGGTATGGATGATGAGTTTGATGATAGTGATGAAGAAGGTAATGGTCTAGAAGCATAGAAATGTTATTGTTACATTATTAAACATAATGAAGACTTAAAAACCATCTTCAATTATGGTGCGTTTGTTTGTTATCAATGTACCTTCAAAATTAATTCAAATAACTTGTTAATCTGCTTATGATGGTATATGTCTTATGCTTGTGTTTATTGTCTCTGGAAGAATTATTCTATTCATGTCATCATTTTATCTTCCAGTATTTAAAAAAAAAACTTTTTAAAGACAAGATTATGCTAGAATAGATGATCCATAATTCCTGTAAAATATTTAATCCCTGCTGCCTCAAAATCAAGTTAACTTTCCAGTTGACAAAGTTTTGTTGTGTTGTATTAATGGTTCTGTCATTTGGTTATGATTCAAAAGCATTGCAACAATGCATCATATATTTGTGGTTTCACCCTTAACTTGGTAACTGCTGTTATACTTTGTGCTTATAGCCTATTGAAGAGATTGAATTTTTATTTCAAATGTTCAATATACAGTTTCTCTATAGAGTGCTCAGGGCATGATGTAGTTTGAATTGTTTACGTATTTCAGTATATTTTTTATGCTTTAGTGTAGCTTTTTCTCAAAAGCAGCCTAGAGTTGGAACTGCAAAAGGCATCAAAGCCAGAGTTATAGTGGCCTATTCAATATTCTAATCAATCATTTTTGATTGTGCAATTTCTAGCTTGAGTTATATTTGCCTTAGTCAACATAGCTGAGTTTCGGAGCATTTCGTTTGACTTATTGCAGATTGGAAGTTTAGTTGCCTTGCTGCTATGTAAAATATTCTAGATTGGCAAGTTTGTAATCATATTTATTTCTTCATTCTCTTCAATAATTCCTAGACACCCTAGAAACTGTTACAATGTTCCCTCCTTAATGCCAGTACATGTGAACATGGTTGCTTGATTTGTTTAGCATGTTTGGTCCCGCATTATCTACAATATTTTCTTTTGGGATTATGGTAACACCTCTATCTTTGGTGCAAGCTGCAAAAGCTTTTGCTGTTTACTTTTTACTTTAATTTCTCTTAAAAAATAATGGATATTAACTTCAAACTCATGGTACCAAAGTGCCTTCTCTAGACCTTAAAATGACCTAATTTCCCAAAGCTGACTTCAAGATATCAGATTGCATTGCATGGTGTTACCTTTATTAAATGGTTGCCTCTGCCTCCTTCCTGCCTGCTGAAATTGCTGAATTCTATTTATAAGTCTGGTTAGACATTTTATTGGAAATTTCTCAGTTCTGTAAAAGAAAATTCAAAATTCTGCAGATCTTTGTCATAATTACTAGCATTTTGAACAGGTAGTTGTTGTTATTTCTGTTCAATACCTTTTCTTTTGACAAACATAACTGAGTTATCACAACTTTGTATATGCTTAAGTTAGGTTAAAATATTTGGCCCTCATAAATGTTTCTAATTCCTTGCCTTTCCATGTACCACACGCAAATGGACACTGTTATCATTTGTTCAACTTTAGTTTAGTTTTAATATAGCAGAACTGTAACAAAATTGGGTAAACTTTTCATAAAAGCATAATGATATCAAATAGGTTGGAAAAGAAAAACCTAATTACAACTTGTGAAAGTACAACATATTATAAAACAGAACTTTTCTTTTTTTTAGTGTTTTTATTTCAATTGCTTTCTTATTTTTTGGTAGGACAAGAAGCAGAAAAGACAGGAGAGAATGAGCATGCACAAGCTGAGACCTCATCAGAGGCCAAACCCGAAACAGCTCCAAGCAGTTGAGACAGGCCCATTAGACCATGTTCTCACTTTCTATGACCATTATTGGTTGCTGGTAAAACAGACTGATTCCAATTATGGTGCCCATTGATGTGTTGACGTTTGATTATCCTGCAGTAGCATTTATTATCATGAGTGATCCTTTACATTCTCTCTTTGGAGGTTCTTTACACATCTAACCTCTTGTTTGAGATTAATGTATTTTTAGATTGTGTGGAAAAGATATCGGCTTGCCATAATTATGAATGAATTTACTGTTGCTTTTCATATTAGAAGAATTGATTTCATTGTCTGTTTAGAGATGCCAAAGTATTTGCGCTGATAGTCTTCAGAAATTTTCTGTTTCATGTATACCCCATTGAGAGTTTCATGAACTTGCAAGTACTAAGAATTTCTTGCTTACATACGGTAAGTATTCACTGTTTTGATTTTGATTCTTTTAAAATTACCCAATGAATTGATTTGTCATAAATTTGTGCCCCTTTTGTACTATTACTATTATTGAAGGATTTAAAGATTAGACATATTTTCACAGTTAGATTGGTGAAGCAACTGATCTGTTTGGGTTGAATACAATCCAAATCATTTTTGAGCTAAGCTTTAACATAAGCTGATATATTCGAATTTACCTTGAAATAATATAATATAATATAGTAATAAAAGTATTTATAAATTTAAATTCCATTGTAAATCTAAACAGTAACGTAGGATGGTGGGGAGCAATGGTAAAATCTTTGTTGATCTTTCTTTGCCCAAGGGTATGAAGACTGGTTTGTCTGCTGAAGGTCTACTTCAGCTCCAAATTTGGGTGTCTTCTTGTTCAATTCTTTTCAAATATCTTAGCTCTAACAGTCGACTTTGTAGCTCTCCCTGATCTTAACATTCGAAAAAGGTTAAGCTCGAGTCATTGATACTCTCATGTTCACTTACCAAGTCAATCTAAATCTAAAAATAGCATCAATTGGCAATTCATACTAAGTTGTGGTGCAACGTAGCATGGAGTGAGGAAGTATTCAGTTCAAGAGAAGTGATTTGAAGTGATAAAATGGGTGGAAATACCACTACTATGTAGTGAGAGAAGTGATGACTTTTATAAGTTTTTAAGTGCATGTTTGGATGGAAGTAATGGTTCCTCCTTCAGGGCCATTACTTACACATTCCTGTATCCTTGTTTGGAAATATTTTTTGTGGAGGTTATCATTACCTGTGGGGGTCACCATTAATCCACACAAGGTAATGAAGCATTATCCCCATATTGGAGAGAATAAAGAAGGATGGAGGGACCAACGGCTTTTGGTTAAATTGGTTTCGGGTTCCTTACGTAGAACGCTCGTTTCGGGGAGGACCCGGGATCGAACTTCATGTCCTCCGCAATGTGAGGGCACGTGGGTCGGCGTTGAGTCTTGCTCACCACACGTGCATGTCCAAAGGCTCTGGTGCTTGTCGCCTTTTTAAAAAAAAAAGATGCAGGGTGAATGAGTATAAATTATCTATTTTACCCCTCACAATATATTAATATATTAAATAAATATAAATATATTAATATTAAAATAATTAATATTTATTTATAATAATCATATAATAATTATGTTAAATAAATATTAATATTTAATATAAATATATTAATGTCAAAATAATCAATATTTAATCTTAAAAAAATCTTATAATAATTATATTAAATAAATATTTATATTTAATATAAATATATTTATATTAAAAATAATTAATATTTAATTATAATAATCATATAATAATTATATTAAATAAATATTATTTCAATTATAAGTCATAAATTAATTAATAATTAATAAATAATTTTAATAAATAATTATATAATTAAAATTTATTTAAAATATTCTATAAACAACAATATTTATTTCTTTACATTAAAGACATAAAAGTAATTTTACATCATATTTTTTCATTACTTTTCAATTTCTAATAAATTAATTTTTTACTTTTCTCATTCCTGATAAACTAATTCTCCAATTAAACACCTTTTTCGTTATCATTCACTACTTATGTCTTTCCCCCTTCCTTCGTTACCCCATTCCCGTTTATTTCATCAAAGTAATTCAAACGCACATTTGTTCATTTAGGAGGAAATGTCACTTTTTTGATGTGACTGCTCTTTCACTTATGGTGTTCATTTGACATAACATGATGTTATCTCGACACCAAGTTTTATATCATACTTATTTCTATAATAGCGTGGGAAATAATTAAATAGAATGACATTTAGAAAATTTTAGTTTGAGTAGATTTTTTTTCAAATTCAAATTTTTAAAATTTGAATAACATTTTATTTTCAATTTGCAAGGTAATTGTGGTTTTTTTAAATGTGGTCAAATTTATAAAAGGTCAATTAGAATTTATTAACTTTTTTTAAATCACAAATTTAATTTTTTTGAATTTAAATTTATAAATTGACAACTTGTTATTTTTAGGGAAAAATTACTATTCACCCATCGTAATTTTTCAAAACTTCTCAAAAAAACCCCCTCCTACTTTTACACACCCCGGACATCCCTTCCGTTAGTGTTTAACTTCTCTTTTACTCCCTACCGTTTACTTCAAATGGGTCCATGTTGTGAATTCCCATTTTTGCCCTTGAAAATGGTGGGAAAAAGAAAGCGCCAAAATCACATCATGTCTCAACCTTTTCAAGGGCTTTTCGCTTGGTTTCGATAGACAATGCCTAGAAGTTGCATTACATCTTGTTCTTCTCCTCATTTCTCCTCATTTGATTTGTTCGACTTCAGTTCTGTCGGTTTCGTAATACGGTGAGAATCTCTTCGTTCTATCAGTTTGACCATTCCGTAGGTGTTTATTATGGCGACTCATTTTGGTAGTCATCGGGTGAAGTTTATCATACCCGAAATATATAAATCGGTTTCTCCAACAAAAAATGAAGTTGATTTCCATCGGATTGGTCAAGTGCACTCCATCTTCAAATGAGCTGTAGTCGATTTTATTGTCGAGACAGAGCATGTGCCATTGTCGTCTCCGTTTGAAAACGAATTCATTTCGTTGTAAAGTTCTTCTTGTTTATAGTTATCTATTTGTATATTTTAAATACTGTTTAACTATTTGCTATTATCTGTTTAAATATATTACCAATATGTTTAATAATTGTCATCTCCGTTTAACTTTATCTTTACATGTATAACTATTCATATTAACGTGTAAATTCTCAAAGTCTCTGCGTAAAACGGTGATCTTTTTCGTTTGATCTGAATTGTTGGCAGGTGGCACGTGGCGGTGGCAAGGTTATGAGTATCCCACGCATAAGAATTAATGACGCATTAATTCTTATGCACGTGAACTATAAATATCCGAACACCCGTTCGTTGTCATCAGTCAATGTCGGTCCACTGTGCGTTTAACTTTTTTCTCGGATATGAAGCGTCAGCCTACTTGTGGACTTCACACCATAAATAACAAGGAAGAACCCTTCCCATGGACAACCACTCCTCGTCGTCCTCATCATCCTCCTCCTCCTCCTCCTCTTCCTCCTCGTCATCTGCTTCCTGTGTATGATATTCGCTGGAGTCAGACGAAAGTTCGAAGATCAACTCTATCTGAAAGGATGTCTCGTGATCCTTCTTATCTTGAGAATCAATCAGCCGTAATCACGCGACAAGTTAAACTATCTTTTCCTGCCCAAGTCGAAATACTCGCATAATTGCCTGAATGCAGAGGATTCTCCAGCGGTGGATGACGGGCAAGCAATTAAGCGGGCATTTCGACTTGGGTAAGAAAAGAAAGTTTTCACTTATTGCATGATTGCGGAGGATTCTCTAGAGGAGGGAGATCAGGAAACATCTTTTAAGACGGAGTTGATATTTATCACTTGAGACTTTTTGTTACCGTTTAAGAGCCTTACGTCAGTGTACAACTATTACTTTCTGTGTTTAACTATTAGGATCTTCGCTTAAGTCAGAACATGGCACATTGATTAATAGACGTTTTCATGAATGTGTTTGTTTAACCTTTTTTAATGTTCTACGTTGTGCAGGTTCAAGTTGATGCGCATGTTATGCAACCGCCGTGAGCATTCGAATGTACAGACACTTGTTTCGTTCTACGAGGGTCGAGTCGTGAGTGTCCAAGGTCCGAGAAGACGTTGTAAATGTTGTAAATGTTTTATTTTAAATGAAACAAGCTTATTTGAATGTGAACTTATGATATTTAATCATATTCTCCATTGTAAATGTTTAAATATTTTAAACAAACTAACCTATTTGAGTGTCTCCTTGTGATAACTTGTGAAATTTAAACAGAGACCTAGTAAAAACAATTTGGGAAACAAAGAACGGCATTGTAAACAATACAAAAAATTAAACAATAATCAATTTACTCTTTAAACAATGACAACGGTGTTTAAGAAAATACATAAAGATGTTTTAAACGAGTGACCCGAGAGGTACCCATCTTCAATGGGATGTCGGTGAAAAGCATTCAATTTAAACAATAACATATATTTTTAAGCAGTTAAATCACTATATTTAAAAGCGGTTTTACGTATTATTTACATGATATAGACTTTTATTTAAACAGGGTAACCATTATTTTTAAACACTATATGTATCCGTTTTAAACATAAAAAAAAGCTTGACATTTAAACAGATACTCATGTCGAGCGATGACAATATGTCTTCATTGTGACAGTGACATATATTTCCCTTTTTGCCGTTGGGATGGAGGGAAAAATACCGCCCAATCACATCACGTCTAGTCTAACCTCTATGCACTTTTTTGTCTTCATCGTGACAGTGACATATATGCACTTTTTTGTTTGCCTATCTGACTGCTATTTGTTGTTTACATCTTCTTTTTCTTCTTCTTCGTCTTATTTTTGTTCTTCATTTCATTTGGTTTGTACGATTTGGTTTTCGACCGATATATTATGGAGAGTTTTTGTGGTATTGCTAGATTCAACGGGGAGGGAAGAGTGCTAATGTTCACGGCTCAGACTTCTTGGGAGTTGGTGTTAGCTGAGATATGTGAGCGATGGGGTCTCAAAGTTTCTCTTGTCAGGGTTAAGTTTATCACACCATATGGATATAAAACGGTTTGTCCAATAGAAAACGATGTTGACTTCCAGAGGATGTGTCACGTGCACTCCATCTTCAAATGTGCTGTAGTTGATCTTGTTGTCGAGACAGAAGATGTGCCATTGTCGAATCCTAATGAAAACGAGTTTTACTCGTTGTAAGTTCCTTCTCTTTTATTTGTTCCAGTTGTATGGGTTCATTAGTGTTTAAATATGTCCGTCACTGGTTAACATCTTGTACTAGTCGTTTACGTTATTCGGTAACTGCTTAAGTATTTAATTTAACGTTTAAATATTGTCATTATCACTTAAACATTATATTATCACTTAAACATCAGGTGACTGTGGAATGCGCTGCCGATGGTTGTCGTTGGCGCCTTCATGCATCAAAAGAGTATAACAAAAATACTTTCAGAATCAAGACAATCAACCCGTCACACACTTGTGGTGGTGGTATAGGTTCGGCGTCACATCCGAAAGTGTCCAAAAAATGGGTTAGCGCACGAGTGATTCAGAAGCTCAAGGACCAGCCCTTGTACAAGGTCATCGACAATTACAAACTGGCGTATAAGGAAGCTATATTCCCCATACCCGACGATGACAGGCCTTCAGACGGAAATCGTAAGCTTCGTTTGCGACCGCTGTGACGAGAAGGCGACTGGGCGGCCTAGGCGAAAGAGGATCGAGTCGCAAGCGTTTGATGTCCATGCGAGTTACATTACGTACCCTGCCATGGATCCGGTCACAATCGTAGATCTTGCAGATGAAAGCTGTCGTCGACTAGGCATTGTAAATAAGCCGACTTCTAAAGAGAAACATTGTGTATTGATGGCCAACTTTCTATATTTAAACTCTTACTCTTTACAATGAATGCATTTATTTAAAGCAGAGCAGAGTGTTATTTTTAAACGGATACATCGTAATTTGAAATATTTCAAACCGATGTTTAAAGCGATATATGGTATATTTAAACAATGAAACTGAAATGTACACAATTACAACGTAAATTAAACAATGAAATGAAAGCCCGAATGGAATTTAACACGCTTTACAATTGAAAACAAACAAAATTTACATTGAGATATACAAGTCATGTTCTTCGAAAACAAAAAAACAATGAATTGAATTTGTCGAGTTTACATTCGAAAACAAAATTGACATTGAGATATACAAGACATGTTCTTCAAAAACAAAAATTTAACCCGACTTGTGACGACCCTCTTTCTCATGGACGCCAGCTACCCTCCCTCCTTAAGTATGCGGGTAACATACCTTAATCCGAGGTAAGGAACGTCCCGTCTGCGGTAGCAGTAACTTCTCACCCCAAAATAATTGCTCGATAAACCGCATGAGCGTAGAGCGGGCGCAATCGACGCTTCCTTGTTTTTGGCGTGGGGTTTCCATGTCGTGCACGAGTGGGTACTTTGCCGTCGCCGACTCGCCGAACTCCATATCGACACAATTGTCGAATAGATTCCGCTGTCGAGATATGCAAGTTGAGATTAGAATACCGATTAAATACCAAACACTATTAATCGGACATAATTAAAGAACTTACCATGTCCAACGCGTCTTTATCGTACCCCGGACATGAAGAATAATGCCTGTATTCTTGTTTATCATTGTCAAGGACGACGACATGGAAGTGGCCATTCATGATTATCGGGAGGATGACAATTTGAACTTCATGTAGGTTGCGCACAACATCCCCGACCATAGCCATAATTGTTTCATGTGCATCGTCCTGTTTTGACATAAACAGCGCAAGCGGTCTAGTGATGGAGGCGCGCTTCTTGTAAGGATATGGCTCTTTGCTCAGCGACTTTTGTATTATGCATACGAAAGCGTCCATCACATCATCTGTGACCATCTCCTTCCCCTCAAGCAGCGTGTATAATTTGTCCTGTGTGGTGCTGACAGCGTCATTCTTCCACACGACAGTGCCGAGGTTAAACAATAACAGATATAATAAGACCATATTGTAAATATTTAAATGATATTATATATAATTAAACGTTAAGTAGACAATTAAACACTATTAGAAAATCGTTAAACACTATAATAAGAACTTTAAACACTATCATAAAAACTTTAGACTTACCCGTCCATAGAGCAGTTGAGGAAGATCCTCATCAACTCCTGCTCGTATTTGTTAAGACGAGATAGGCCAACCCATTTTTTTTTTTGGGAATAAAAGCTTTTCGAGCCGTCTGGTCCCATTGTTGATTGGCCTTGATCATCTCTCTCGTTGCTCGGTCGGGGTCTTTATGGGGCACTGCCGTTGAGCCTTCACGGTGTTCAGCACCAGCAACATCTTCCTTCGATGCGGGGACGACGGCGACAGCATTAACTGCAGACATATCCTTACATGGTTGTTCTTGTTGTGGGATTGTGTCTGGCTTCGATGCGGGGACGACGGCGACAGCATCAACCGCACACACATCCTTATATGGTTCTAGTTGTGGTGGGATTGTGTCCTGCTTCGATGCGGTACTGTCGGCCACGGCAACAGATTCAACGATCTTCTCAACCGTGGCCACGACAACAACATCATTGGGAGATACACCCTTAGCTTGTTCTTGATCTTCAGGGATTGTGTCCATCATTGATGCCGCAATCTCGGCAGCCGGTTCCACCGGGTCGGGGATTTCATTAAGAAGAGAGTTAACGACCTTCTCAACCGTGGCAACGGCCACATCATCTACGATGTCCTCCACCGTCATGGCCATGTCATCAACGGCGACAAACTCAGTAACAGCATTAGCCGCCGATGGTGTTGCTATTGTTTCATCGTCAGCCGGCGGTGGAGACAGAGGCAGTATTGTTCTCCTCTTTTTCTCAAGTCTCTTCGAATGTGGCCGTCTTGGAATGACCTTCCCGATGATGTCGTCGCCGTCAAATTTCGACGCCTCGTTCGTCCCGGGTGCTTCAGTTCTTTGGAGGGATGGCCCAGTCGGTTATGAACGTCCTTCCAGTGCCTCAACACGAGTGACAAGCCGAGGAAACTCGGTCATCAATATCTGGCACGCCTGCATAAGAGTTGCGGTGACATCTTCGCCTAATGTCGCCGGTGGGGCTGCCACGGTCGAAGGAGTTGCCATGGTCAGGGGCTTGCCACAATCGGGGGGACTGTCGTTGTCGTGGTAGGGGGATTGTTGCAAATCTACGGGGTAGGGGAGGGCTTCTCCGGGCTCGAGGAATGCGTGTGCGTGGTGGGGTCGGAAGTAGGAGAGCAGGCGTCGAGCGCGCACGATAGAGGTCGCCTTCTCATCCCCGCCGACGAGCAAGTGGTTCCCGGAGCAATAGCATCCATCCGTCGGTTGGCCCCAATAAATATTTCTTCTTCAAAGATTCACTGGAACCATTTCAGAAACTAACATATGTAAACCAAACAATTTCAGCAAAAATCATTCATTTTTAAACTATAAAAAAACTATATTTAAACAGAGTGTTTATATATTTAAACGTTATAGAATATATTTAAACGGAGAACAAAATATTTAAACCAGTATGAATAATTTTTAAACAGTAAATACAAAAGTTAAACGCTAAATAATATGTTTAAACATTAAAGACTTGTGTTAAACATTGTCTATGATTTATTACCTCTTTTCCATCGAGCGATGACAAGCTGGTTTCTACCGTCGCTTGCTTCTGGTAAGTACTTTCACCATAGCACAACATCCTTAGGATCTTGCCGAAATGGACTTTCTTCCCCTGCTCCGGTCACTCAGTAAAACCGGGACGTTAAGCGCGACCGAGCAACCCTTAATGTACCCTCGTGTTGGTCTTCTTCCCGGCGATCTATCTTGCACTCGAGTACCGCTTGTGGAATATCCTCCATAAGCCACTTGTACGTCGCCTACGCCCATGCGTATCGCCCCATGGCTGGTAGATCATCGACATAATCAGTGATCCAGTTCGGAACCATGTATGATGTATTTGGGAAGAGGACTGTACCCATGAGGTACACCATCAGGAGTTTGACAAAATTATCTTCTTCTCCCCTCTGTCGAACAAGTTGCACCAGAATGCTCTTGATGGAGTCTCTGTGTCTCTCGTAGGTTTTTGATAGATACATCCCTCCGAACGCTGACCGGGTTTTCTTCTTTTGAGAGACGACTATGTCACCATCGCAACGCAGACCAAGAACGAGGGCCACATCTTGAGGTCTGAAACTCAGCAGGCTTTCCCCGATCCTGAATTTATTGGTGCAACCATCGTACCTTTGCAAAAGAGAATCAAGAAGGGCCCTCTCTTGGTATATAGCTTCCAACTCGATGAACGCCGCAAAATGGTGTCCTTTCGAATAATCTCCCGATGTCGAGGGGTCATGTTATATTTCAATTCGACTAAGGTCTCCACTACTCGGGTGTCAAATAGCATCGCCCATTAACTAGGTTGACCGCCATAATCACAAGCTCGCGACAATAACAACACATTCAACATGCAGATTGACAAAAAGTTTAAGCGGAAATATAAGGTTTTTAAGCGGTAACCTCTCGGTTATTAAACGAGAGATATCAAATGTTAAAGCAGAGACCCATTTTATTAAACAGAGACAAGAATACTTAAACCGAGACAACAAATTTTAAACTGTAACATCTCATTTCTTAAACGTCAACCTCATTTGTAAAAATGCAACCATATCAACTGAAAGGGGAAATGTACATTATAAATATTACACAAATCATAACAATCAAAAAAACTATTTTGATAGTGTATACATACGAAAATGCAAAACAAAAACAAAAACCCTAGCCAGAAATCTCCCTTCGGACTAACAAAACCCCAGTGAGAAATCCCCTCGAGACTTCAATATCTTCCAACAAAAAGCAGGAGCACAAAACAAAAACCGAAAAAAAATCTTTCTTTGTAATGAGCAGCTTAACATAAAACCATACTCAATACCTTAGATTGCAAACTGATGAAATGCCAACTAGTTGCGCAGGGAACTTCTCCTTCGAGATACCGGTGGAAAGGGAAAAGCTGCAATTACAGAGGCTTCGCCGGTAGAGACAACTTTGGAGACAACTTCGGAAATGGAAAAGCTGAAGACGCGAGTTGAGAAAAAGCAAGTAAACGGCTCCAATAAATTCGCCTCTTTGGGGTTACCCTACGGAAACCCACCCCACTTCCTCTCAAACCGCCGAGATGGGTCTGCAGCCCACGACTCCCCCATGCAAGGCATTTTTCGTCCATAAAATTTGAAACTCATTCCGCTCACATCCATTACTGGGGCTTTGGGGTGTTTGAAAAACATAGAGTTTAAAAGGAGGGGGTTTTTAGGGATTGCAAAACTAACGGGGTGTTTTTGGCAATTTTACAAACTTAGAGGTTTTTTTGGCAATTTCCACTTTTTTTTATAAAATTAGGAAAATATAACTTAAATCATTAGTACTTAAGTTAATATGGTAATATTACTTGGAACAATAATTTGACTCTATGAGTTAGCTCGTGGATATGCAAGAAGATGCCCAATTGGAGATTTATATTTGATTCTTTTGATTGTATTACATAAATAAAGAACCAAAAAACTTTAAATATCACATCATTGATAGGTACATACAATATTTGAATCTATGCTGCAAAAATGGCTGCAGAATGAAAATACTCACATTGAAACAATACACAAAAACTTTCCAATGTGGTTGCAATGACCTGAAACATCACACGGAAAACTTTATTTAATTCCTCTTTCAAGACTGATTTCATTAAGAAACTCACATACTCTAATAATAACTAAAAATTAAAACAAAATAACAAAGTTTCAAGGTTCATGTCCAAGTAACTTCAGAACAAGAAAAGAATCCATACAAACTTTTGCTTCACATGATTATTACATAAAGAAATAACAACTATTTTTTACTATATTTGTGTTGTTCCTCTATTAAGATTGTTTTGGTTCCACCTTCAAGATTGACTTGTATTAGTATACCCAAGAAGAACTTGGGAATAACCTGGAAAGAAATCCATTGACACATGTGCTAAGGGTAACATTGTTCATACCATTGTTCTCGAGGCGCTTGCCCATGTTCAGGGTCATATTAATTGTCATAAGAGCCTTTTGGGTCAGGGCCTATTATTGAACAATTTCTCGGACGCTAATGGTCAATTTCTCTTCATCCACACCCATCTCAACCAGAACATCAAGGTGAGTGCATTTGGTTTCTTTTTCTCCAAATCTAATTACTCTGTTTCATTCGCAGGCTGCTGCTCTCAACACATTGATAATATTGTTGCTAATAACCTCCTTGTGTTGGAAACTGCGCTCCTTGTTGCTCTTGATAACCATCTGGTTGTGCGGCATATCTTCAATGAAAATAACTCAACCGGCGATCTCATCTCAAATCCAAACTCTATCACTTCTTGGTGTGACAGCAACCTGCTTCTCAGTATTCAATTTCTTGCATAGAAGAGATATGTACCTTGGATGATTATCCTTGTGGCAGGACATCCTCAAATCCATGTCAAAAAGAACAAAGTTATTCACAAGTTTAAATGCAAACAAAAATAGTTCTACTAAATACTATTAAAAACAAAGCAAATACATGTAGACTTCGATAGCATCCTCACGGGGCCGGAATCTCTCATAAAAGCAATAAAGTTATCCAGCCACATCTTGGGCAGAGATGGCTTCCCCAAGTAAAAAGCCTCAGTGAGATCTTGTTAACCGCAATGTTTCAAAGACTATCCATGTCCACATTACCATAAAGCATCTGCTCATTTCTCTTTCCATGCCTTCTTCTTAGTTACAGGGAAAGATATTCAATACATTAAAGAAAAGACAGCAATTTAAGGATGTAATGATCCGTCTAACTGTTTAACTAACAAATAACGGCTACTACATATAGCTCCAAGCACGTCATTAAAATACTTGCTCGTAGTCACACTTGATCTAATAAAATCAAATTTCATTGTCGTATTTTTTTGCATGGTGCCCATTCCTTTATTAGGACTTAGATGGTATCTCTCAAATAACCACATTCTCTTAATATCATGTAAAGCCTATGAAAAATGTCCTTGTCATTCGTATGTATTTAACATAATTTTGGATTCCTTCATCTAATTCTCAAGTTATGTATGCACTTCAATCAATATTCCTAATTAGGGAAGGCTTGAGGTAGTACACATTATTGTTGTCTGTTAGCCAATATGACTAAAATGACTACCACAGCTATAAATGTTATTGTTTTGGTATAAATGAGATTATTGAAATTGTCATTAGCCATTAGTGATCTATATTTAATTAAGACAAAAATTTTAAAATGCATGACATAGTAGGATGAATAAATATTGTAAAATTTTAGCGTACATTTTAAAAAATAATGTCTCCCTCATGACATCACAGGGTTGTCCATTAGATCCAATGAATAAGTTGAGCCATGTAATCCATGTTCATCAACTATTGAAATGCTCACAAAACAGATTGAGTGAGTGTTTAAAATATAATAATATTGAAATCAATATCATAGCACAATTACTACCAAAAAAGGAAAAAGATAAATAAAATATAACAATAGATCATTTAAACATACACCAATACAGGCATAGTCGGTTCTAGCTAGACGTGGCCATTTTGAACCGAAACCGTGGAACCGAACCGGAACCAAACCGCCAAAAACCGGAACCGGAACCGGAAAAACCGTAATCGTCCTAAAACCGGAACCGGAACCTTCATATAAGGTTCGGTTCCGGTTTCAAAATTTAAAAACCGTGGAACCGGCGGTTCAACCGGCGGTTCCAACAGACGGTTCCATATGCGGTTCAACCGGCAATTCCACATACGGTTCAACCAAAGGTTCAAAACAAAAGTTCATATTATATTATATAAATATAATATGAATAATGTCATACTATATAAATAACGTCATTTATGATTAGGTTTTTATTTTGTTAATATCATTAATTAGTAATTAATTAAGTAATTGCATGTTTAAAGATATTTTAAATAATTAATCAAAGATATTAACCAAATTGGTTATTGATTAGGTCTAATTCTGAATACTTTATTAGCCGATTAGGTCTGAATTGTGACATTCGTCCAACTTATATGTACTGTGCCATGCGAAACTTTGTTACTCATGCAAGAGGATAAGTTATAATTAATTGATTATGCCACAAATTATTAGTTACAAATTAAATATGGATTTATTAAAACAATTTAATTAATGAGAAGTACTTAAATATTCAATTCTTTAATAGATTTCCATATTATTTTTATAATTTAATATAAAAAACAAAGACCAGACTTTATATATCTTCCGTTTTGAAACTTACAAAATTAACGTAGTTCATATTAAATTATATTTATTTTATATAAATGAAAATATACTGAGTAAAATGCTCTCATGTAAAACATTTGAATCATTAAAAAAATATTTAAATAAATAAAATAAAATAAACATGAATATATATGTGTATATATATCAATTTTCCTGATTTTGTTGATCATTTATATATATATATATATATATATATATATATATATTCCAATATATAGATAAAACTCCCAAGATTTTCAATTTGTAAACTATGCAACTTATATAAGTATACTAGAAATCAAAAAGAAAAAGGAAAAAAATTAAAAACAATTCCTAAAGAAAAACAAATAACATACATGAACATTAAAAATAATAACAACAAAATAAATAAAACATTGAAACCTTGGGTATACCGTATACCTACTAACTTAACCTACTATCATTAAATGCAAAGTGTTTAGTTAAATCTATGATTGCAAAGGGCTTATATTAGTATTAAATTAATTCTTGTATTTTTGTGTTAATTAATTTGAATTATTGAATTATTTAGTTAATAAAAAACCGAACCGTATGAACCGTCAAACCGGAACCGTTGAACCAAACCGCCAGAACCGGAACCGAAACCGAACCGCCAAGAACCTTGCCTAGGCGGTTTGGTTCTGATTCAAGGTTTCCTTGAACCGGAACCGGCGGTTCAGGAACCGTAACCGGCGGTTCCTGAACCGTGGCCATGTCTAGTTCTAGCAATAGCTAAGCTCTACATAAATAAATCAAGATCTCTCTTACCTAAAACAAATTTGGGAACATAATTGGGCATCATACCAATTGGCAATAAAAAGGATGATGCTCACCTACAAAGAAAAACCATTCTATCATGATTTAAGTAGAACTTATAATTAAATTTTTTTCTTGTATTTAGATATAATTTTTATCTAATGACACAATACAATATATACAGACACATAGAGACAGAGGATATTGCATAAATGATAAGAAGATTTGGAAATGGGTCTGTAGTCATTCTTAAGAATAGTATAAATAGTCTTGCGTGCTATTAATCTATAAGAAAAAGCCCACCATTAACTTACTATGTCCTTGTTGCAATGCCATTTTCAAGTGCAGGAAAAAAGAAACAATAAAAAACATGCATATTTGGAATTGGCATTATATCTTTGCAAATATTACAGTACTTTTATATCTATGATTAAAAATCAAGTAAAAAATGCATGGAAAGCTAGATTTACCTTGTTCTTTCTATTCTCTAATGACAAGGAGAAATACAAGCCTATAAAAATGATTGGAGAAGTATACAATGAAATGCAATTTAATAATAACCCATTTTTTGGGGGGCATACAAGCAAAGCCTTTGGATTATATATGGAATAGGGACCATAAAAATTGCATTAGATACAAGCAAAACCTCTAGATTATTTATTTCTCCATACGTGTTGTGCATCATAATTCATTATCATGAATCACCTTTACAATTCAATGTTTGTCCCTGTTGGATGGTTTCATAATTTATTCTTAGAAACTATTCACTCTGATTTTTACAAAAGAATTAACATCCCATTGTTCTGAGCAAATTAGAAATCTCTAAACTATTGAATCTAACGAAGCAAACAAAGTGTCAAAGCAAACATGTCTGAAAAGCAATTCCATAACACTTGATTGGTGGAAGGTCAATGTTGGGCTACAATTTAGCAAATTGAAGATGGTGTGTGCTTTACCTTCTATTTTTCCCATATGCATCTATTTCATGAGTAGACAGAGAATATCCATCAAATTTAATATTATTATTATTAAAGATTATGATTTCTTAGTGTTTGCACAGCCTTAAAAATTTTGTAATCCAAAACTAACTACTTAATTATATCTAATGTATGCTTAAGAGAGCAATTCAAGATGTAATAGGTTACTAACTGGTTATTTTCTTTTGAACTTGAACTTTTATTACTTTCACTAAAGGTAGCCAACTTCTGCATCACAAAAATATCTCTGAACTTTTGTAACGTTTGTGAGTTATCCACTTTGGGGGAAAAATAGACAAATGACATGATGAATTCTAATGGAAAAACCTTAGGTGTCGCATCAGCTATACCTATACTTGTATTTAAATATATATATATATATATATATATATATATATTTTAAAAAGGTGGGTAAACCACATTCATTAATCAAAAGGAACAACACAAACACTCCACCAAACCCTAAAGGGAAGACAAAAGGAGATGTCACAAACCACTAGCTGTGGTACAACCAGTCTAGAAACAACAAGAAAAGAAAACTCAGACAAGTAAGAAGAGGATAGCAAGCATCCTCCAATCCCCAGCTAATCCTAGCCCGTGCCCAGATCCTGATCCTTCCCAGCAGGTAGAGCCTCAACAGAGTTTACAACCTGCGGTCCAAGAAACTCCAGGCTTCTACGAATGGTTGCCATGGAACCGCTCAAATTCTCTTTGGAGACCTCTTCTAGATTATCCCCATGAGATGCTTTCCTCTTAACCGACTTTGGTGGCTCCACCTCCTTGGTGATCCTTGAGTGGGGCTTTTTCGGTCTCTCACTACGTCTAGTGCCCCTTGGTTGCTCAGCGGATGGCTCATCATTCCCACCATGTAGTTAAGGCAAAAGTTCCCTCAAGTTTCTTTCAAATTCAGACATCGAGTCATCAGACTCAGAAATGTGATCAGTAGACGCTTTATCAGAAAAATGAGAATCAACGCCCTTTCCACTCCTTTTAGTCTGGAACAACATTAGCAACCTGATAAATATCAAAATATATGTATTTTATTATATCTATTTTATACGCTTAGCATGTATTTTGCTAGGAATTAATGACCGTTTTGTGCTTAATCGCGTGTTATTTGCTTTGTAGGGCATGGAGAAGCCACAAAGAACACGAGGATACGATTAGGGCAGAAAATAAAGAAAACCATGTATCGCAGTACTGTACCATCTTCACTATAGCATATTACTGTAGTTGGAGTATTGTAGCAGGTTCACTGTAGTAGCTACTGTAGCACATGCAGGTTTTTCTGGACAGAGATTTTTTGCCTAGCTTATGCGGCCTCAATACGGGGCAGCATGAAAGCCGTATGGACCTTGGTATGCCATGATTTATCAATGTTTTGGGCACTTTACGCTATCCATACGACCCCCATATGGCCCCGTATACCCTAGGGGTATAAAAACAGGTTTCTAGGGTTTCAAGGGGGATCCTTTGGCCACCATTTGGAGAGGAGAAGAGGAAGAACGAAGATATCTTTGAAGATGACATTTTAGGGCTAAAGAAGGAGGCAAGGATTTTATCATTCAAGGGGAGATATTCATAACAAAGGAAGGAAGGATCAAGGACTGGGAAGCGGCCTTCAACAAGGGAAAGCGTCATTCGGCGTTTCTTGGATGGGGGAAGCGTCCTACGACCCAATCTCCACCTCCTTCTTCATCATTTGGCTAGGGAGTGTCATTCATAAACTTTCATTGTGTTTTTCTTTACATTCTTACTCACATTTGTATGATGGCACACTAGACCCCTAAGGCCACCGGATGACGGTGAACCTTGTGGGGTTCATCATGTATCTTGGATGATTTTTACTTAATTGCAAGCTTGGGTTGATTTATGGTTTAGTTCATTATTCTTCATGTCAAGAACTACTCAAAGGACAAATTTGTAGTTCATTCTTGACTTATACACGTAGATGTGACCTAACTCACATGTATTAGATCATTGATGAACTAAAAGTGATTGATTGTATCGATATGCTGAGAAATTGGATGTCGATAGCCCACCATTCTTCAAAGGTAAACTTAGGTTAAGTGTATCCTTGTCTTGGGATCTTCTTGTCCTTAATGCAATCGTAGGGGTGTTGGTTAGGAAGAGATTCCGTCCAACATTCATATGGGATTAGGGTTCAATCTCTGAGAAATTAGGGTTCATCTAATCTAGAGATCCCTCAGGTCCAAATCACCCTTTGTATCTATTGTTCTTCATCCATGTGTTATGATGACCCCTCAAGAGGATCCACATCCATAGGCCTTTGTATTTCACTGTAGCTCTTGCAATCTCTTGCTTTGTTCTTTAATTCGTATAGCCGTATTGTATTTATTTTCTTGCATTTAGTAGAGTAAATTCTCTTGTTTAAAATGTTAGGCTAGATAGTAGGCGATAAAGGAGTAATAGTAGATCCTTAGCCCCGAGGAATACAATCCTCGTGTCTTTACATGAGGTATTATTTGGCGATCCCGTACACTTGCATGGAGCACATCACAACCTCTGTAGTGGTATTAAACATTGTCGGGATCAAGGCCCAATAAACCTCAAGTAAAATACCATTTAAAACCCAACGGTGGAGCAATAGAAGGAGAAATTGAACCATCTCCGAAATCTAATTCAAAGAAGTCTATGACAGATGCACGATCAGGCCCAAGTTGGTTCTCCTCCTATAAAGATATGGTGTCATTCTCAACAATTAGTTCTAAATATGGCCCAAGTTTTGGCCCTAGAAGAGATCCAGAGTTAGGACATGAGTTAGACCCCCACATTGAAATTTGATCTGGCCTAACATCCACCGACTTGTCCTTGCTCTAGGTGCTAGTCCCACCCAAAATTGGGCCTTGGCCCTGTCCCTCCACACAAATCAATAAAAGGTTACCAGCAAGCATGTCATTGTTGCCCAAGCGCAAGTCATGGCCCAAGTTCAAATTCAGCCCATCAACTAATTCCACAGGGTTGGCTAACATGCTCGTCAGCTGCAAATTATGGGCGAGAGAACCTTGGACGTATGCATGGTCGACCACATGGACAGCTTCCACCTTTGACTTAGCGACCTTGAATACATCGACCTCGACTAACCCTAGCTTGCCATCCTACGCGCTCAGCATCCGAGCCCTCCAATAAGTGACACGATGATGCCCTCAAGCCTCGAGAATCAGATGCGTCAGGATATGTAGCTCGATCTCTCCCGGGTGACCGAGCCTAGCCCTGACCATCAGTTCTACACTTGACCCCGGCTTGACCATTGATCCGAAGAACCCCAATCCTCGGCAGAGGTAAGGTTGCAACAACGCCATAGTGGAAGTAAGGATAAACCACCTCCAGCTTCTCAACAGACACTGGTACCCGAGATGCCCTTTCAAAGAGACGGGAGCGACTCTCAATCGTCACAGGGGCCGAATGTCTAATTTCTGAGTGTGAGCAACGCTTGACCGCCACCGGACGTAGAACATCACCAATGGGAAGCGAGCCACGCATACTAACCCCTTTACTATCCATCCCATCTACAGGAAACTGAATGTGGTGCTTCCCTTTCTCCACTAGTGACACCCCCATGGATGAAACGACGCACTCCCAGGAAGACACCAATCACCAAAAGCTCAGACTATGGTAGCATGTACCCGCCTAACTCCCGATAGAATTTAGAAAAATTTCCTTTATCCTCAGTGATTAGCACATGATACTTCCTCATACCCAAGCTAAGATCAATTTTTAGCGGAAGCCTTCGACAACACCACCAACTCATTTTCTCCCCTTTCCAAACATCTATATATATATATATATATATGTATACACATAAGAAGGAAAAGTTGTCACGCCTTTCCGTTGTTGCCACCTTTCACTCACCGTTGTTCTCGCCTATTATTTCTGTCATTATTGCTCATCTTTGTCACCGAAAAAAAAATATTGAAGCCGCTGTTGTTGCTGCCATTGCTGCCTGCCGAGGATGCCGCCATCAACGTAATCGCTACCAACTGAAGAGGAGATAGATGAAGATGACACAAATAACAATGCAGAAAAATGATGAAGTTTATGATGATGTTGATGAAAGTGATGGCATCGTTCATAAGATCCCTTTCCACCGCCACCATGGCCGTTGATGACAATGATCACAAAGCCATATATGACTTACCGCTATGGGAGCTACCTCATAAACCTAGAGCAGGAAGAAGGCATGGAGAAAAACAAGCATGAGTTGGGCTGGTAGCAACAATAGCTATAGGTTTGGGTTCTTTTGGTAGGCCAATCTCGCATGAAGCATTTGACGTGCTGGTGGTTGTCCCAACATATCTAATCCCTTCATGGATCCCGAAGAAGCCCTCAAAGATGATATTCAAATCCTTACTCTCCAGGGTGTCAATCTCTCCGGGATCTTGGACTATGTTGCTGAAGTGAATAGTATAGAAGACAAGCTCATGATGACTTAAAGAAAATGTCTACTCGGTTGGAGTGTTTGGTGATGGAAAGTTCATATCTTGAGGAGAAGATGGATAAAGGAATGAAGAAGAAGATGAAGGAGGGAAAAGAACTAGAAGATAAAAATTCTAAAGAAGAAGAAGAAGAAAAAAGAAGAAGAAGAAGAAGAAGAAGAAGAAGAAGAAGAAGAAGAAGAAGAAGTTGTTATTTCCGTCGTTGCCCGCTTGTGGTCATTGTCACCAAAAATAATCGCTATTGCCAATAAAAACACTGAAATAGGTCGTTGCCTTTTTGTCATTATTGTCACTACTGCTTGAGAGACCAAAGAGCATATTTTCCAATGATGAAATAAAAATGAAAACAAGCCATGTATCTGTAAAAAAATCATATGGTTCCTCCAAGTGAACCTTAGTTCGGGGAAGTCCAAGGAGAAGCTGATGCTTGATGTTGAATCCAGATTCGTGCTATCCAATGTTATGAATTATATTGCTACTAATAATCCTGTAGTGCCAAATCCCACTGAAGTGTTTACTGTGGATGATGATCATGATATCCTGATGACACTGTGAGTGGAGGAGAAGACAGAGGGAATGGATAACAAATGCCTTCTGAGATCAAGAGATTTTTTTGAGGTCTACACTAAGGCTTTCTCAAAGGGAACACCACTCACCTTGAGACAAGTTAAAGCATCCAATATTGCCCAGCTTGTGAAGGTTTTGAGCATAGTAACATGATGCTCGGATATTAAACCCTTGATGCAGGTTGCTGTTTATACATGTGAAGAATTTGGCTTTGAAATTTACCAGGAAGTGCCTTGCAAGATTAATTGAGGATGGTGACATTTACAGGCACCTGAAATTTTTGGCGATGAAGATGTTAAGAAAGCTCTTCTACTACTAGTTGGTGCTCCTTGTTTGATAGGAGATCATGTAACAAATAAAATGGTTCTTGAGGGTAGGTCGCTAGTGCTGGCAGACATGGGTATATGTACAATTGATGACTTTGACAAGATAAATGAATCAGATAGAACTTCAATTCATGAAGTGATGGAGCAGCAAACTGTACGTCAACATTGCAAAGGCTGGAGTAACAACTTCTCTCAATGCAAGAACTGCTGTGAATCCTGATTCGGGAATATATGATCTTCGAAGAACACCAACTGAGAGCATTAATCTTCCTCTAGCTATTCTATCTCAGATTGATCTATTATATTATGGCTTGTTCTGGATCGTGCAGACATGGATAGTGACCTTGAAATGGTGAGACATGTTGTACATGTGCACCAACATCTCGAGTCTCCTTCCCTTGGTTTCCAAACACTTGAGGCATCTATTCTTCATGCATACATTTCTACTACTCGAAGAATAAGTCCCTCTATACCAAGGGAACTTGAAGAGTATGTTTCCATAGCGTACTCAAGCATTCGCCAAGATGAAGCCAAATCATGTGTAGTACACTCTTATACAACTGTTAGAACTCTTCTTAGTATTCTTCAGATCTCCACAGCATTAGCAAGACTTCGGTTTTCAGAAACAGTTCATCAAAGTGATGTTGATGAGGCCCTACATCTAATGCAGATGTCAAAGTTCTTGTTATACTTAAATGATCGCCAGATATTTGGTTTAAATGGTAATTTTTGCGAGATGAAGCAGTAAGAACAAACAAATTGGATATCAACTAGGCACATGCTCTCAACTGGATCTCCAGAAAGGGCTATAGTGAAGCTCAGCTGAAAGAGTGCTTAGAAAATATGCTACACTGAATGCATGATAGATTCATCCCAATACTTTCGACATCCATTTTATCGATGCATAAACTCCAACCTTAATTGGTTCTTAAATTTTGTTGTTCATCCAAACCTCCACATGCAAGCAATTTTGTTCTCCAATCCATTAAAATCATCGCCATTCACCTTGCTCCAAACTTAAGACAATGTTGATTGATGATGAAATCTCAGCTCTTTAATAAATATGAATTATTCACCTTGCCTCGAACTTAAGACAATGTTGCTTGATGATGAAATCTCAGCCCTTCAATAAAATCTGAATTATTCACCTTGCCTTAAACTTAAGACATTGTTGCTTGATGATGAAACTCTCAGCCCTCTAATCAAATCTAAACCATCCATCTTAAATTGCCTTGCCATTTTTGCTTGATGATGGAATCATAGCCTTCCAATCATACAAATACCTATCTTCTGCTAATCAAATCGGAATCATTCATGTTGCCTCGAATTTAAGCTATTTCTGCTTGATGATGAAATCATGGTCCTCCAATTCTATCTCCTGATGATCAAATCAGAACCATTCAACTTATATTTCCTTGAACTTAAAATATTTTTGCTTGATGATGAAATCCTAGACATCCAATCTCATCTCTTGATCTAAACCGTTCACCATATTACCTCAAATTTAAATCAATCACACAGATGCTAGTCATATCCATCGTCCATCAATTCTCCCTCTTAAGTACAAACCATGCCATATTACATTCTTACCCCTTTATTATATTTGCAACACTAGACAAATAGACTACACCTAAAGCATTTAAACAGGCCTCACAGAACAAATGAACACACTTAGACTCTCAACTTCAACTATTTTCCTTTTCTCAAACACCGACAGAATCAAGTAGCCATGACACAAAAAAAAATGTGTTCATCTTGAGATGGTGACAAAAAGTTGATTTTTTAACAAGGCGGTAATAGGATAGATATTTCAAAATGGCAATGAGGCATGCAATGCAGTTATAAGGCACAGGCAGCGGCGAATTTCAAGGCAATAACGCAATGCGGCAGGCAGCATGATCATAAGGCACAGGCAGTGGCAACAACATATATATATATATATAAATTATATGTTCACATGTAAATGATGTAATAAGAATATATATATATATAATAAACAAATAATGAAATTTATAATTTGCAATTTCCTTATGTTTACTTGTACTCGAGCCCTTAATCAGAGGTTCCCAAGATTTTAATTTGGGGTAATTAATAATAGGGGCTTGCCTCTAGTAGGAATGGAAGAGTCCACAAAAATAAAATAAATAATATTTGTGATTTGATATATAGCCTGGTGTCTCTTCACCGACACAACGCTAGGGTGGATATTCTCGATCCGACAAAATCTAGCATGCCCAATGGGACCTTTTAATTCCTCTTCCCATTTTTGAGGCTCAAGTACAAGTAAAGACATTGTTTCTTATAACTCATGTATAAGAAAATTAATATTGATATTGTGATTGCAGGTAAAAATGGTGTTTAAGAGTTCAATTGCACCCGGAAGCCCAAAGCTGACTATTTTCCTTGGAGAAGAATCTGAAGTCCAACTTCCCAACTGTGTTTTCAACACTGGAGTTACTGGAGCTGAGATAAGGTTCGGCACAATTTCCGAATCTGTACAGTTCGTGAAAAGAACTTCATATCTGGAGGAAAACCTGATGGTTCCATGTCTACCATCTAGGGGTCATCACCCAAATATCATTGTTCCTGCATTTGAGGAAAATATTATTGATGAGAAAACAAGAACCTCTGTCTTTCAGAAGCTTCCATGTCCAAAAAAGATAGTTCCTGCAGATGATGAAGATGATGAACCAACTTTCACTATTACTGTCAAACGGAAGGAAAATAGGATTTTTTTGATCCGAAGAAGCCAAGCCGAGAAAAAGTGTGTTTTCAAGGCTGACGCCTAGGAAAGTGAAGATCCAGAATCACAAATTAAATATTGTGTCATTTCAAAATTAAAAAGATAATCGAGTGGGTTCTTTCAAAAACTCATTTGGGCCACTTAATATGGTTAAAAAAAACGCAACCACTACTGAGCTGTGTTACCAGCTAAATGAAAAGAAAGGAGGTAGACCCCCAAAATCTCATAAAACTTCTTTCCATAAAAATCTTTATAGGATATAAGCAAAATCAAAGAAATTGCAATCAGACAAAATGAAGCCCAGGGAATTTTAGCAAAAGAAGAAGTAGTTAGTGCTGAAAGCACGTAAAACTATTTTTGATCGAATTATTTTGCCAAATGATCAAGTTTCACAACTCCAGGCCTCATAGGGTCAAGCTTCAGTTTCTTACTCAAAGTTTGACCGAAAGAAGAGGAGTGAAGATGAATATATGTCCGATGGTGATATCAAAATACACACTGTCCTTTTGATTACCGAAGCTCGAGGAGATTTGACAACTAAACAGGAACAACTAGGACCAGTCACAAGATCTCATAGAAGGGCACTAGATTCTCAAAGCATGGTTAGAGAGGAAGGTTCAAGCCATATTCCACATGATACACCAAAAGATTACAAGGGGGCAAACCCTCAAAACGAAGATTATGAAGATGAACCAGTTTTTGGTTTAAACCAGAACAACATCATGAAGAAATTCCAAGAAATAGAAAATAGGGAAGCATAATACAAGAAGATGAATGAAAATATGATGGTGTTAATGGATATAGTGTTCCAGATGCAAAAGCAGATGGCAGCCTTGATGGCAAATGGCTCTGAATAGGTACAAAGGCCAAATAATCGAATCCCTCAACCAAAAGATACTGCTCAAGCAGTGGGGCTAGGGTGAACAACAAGTATCCTTATCCAAGAACATTCAATTGTAATGATTCGGGAGGAGATACAACAGATGGTGGCTACCGAACTTAAACATGCTAAAAATAGTGAGATAAGAGTTGATAGTGACAAACCTTATGCCGGCAATCATGATTTAGTACCCTATCCCAAAGGATACAATGTGCCTAAATTCAAACAACTCAATGGGTTTGGTAATCCTGATTAGCACTTGGCTCACTTTGTAACAGCATGTGGAGACACAAGTGTAAAACCATCACTTCTCCTTAGACAATTTTTTGCTAGTCTCACAGGAGTTGCATTTGAGTGGTATGCGAGTTTGTAACCTGACTCGATTTAGAATTAGCAACAACTGAAAGATGCATTTCAAGTACGGTTTGGAGGTGTCAGTGATAAGATTACAATAGCTGATCTTGCAGCCACTTGCCAAAACAAAGATGATAAAGTAGTTGATTACATTATTAGATGGAGAAACCTGAGTATTAAATGTGAACAATCCCTAGATCAACCTCAACTAGTGGGATTGTTAGTCGGGAACATTGAGTACACATTGAACAAGAAGAGGATAGTGAAGTCCAACCTATAAACTTCCCAAGCTAGTATGTCTAATAAACTCAGGAGGATAGTTGAAGAGTTTGGGGGCAAAATAAATTGGTCAAAGAAATCATATCAAATTTTTCATCAATTATGGAACCATTCCCATCCTGCCAAGAATGGGGTAGGTTATTCTGAAACTTCCAAGCATTCGTGTTACATGATGGAGTCTAAAGAAGAAGAAGATGTTAAGATGAAAAGTACACCACCTCAATTAGAGGATGGTGGTCAAGAAGCAATTGATGAGTTAATTGAAATCAACTTGGGAAGTGATGAAGACACAAGGTCAACTTTCTTAATTGCACAATTGACTGAAGAACAAAAAGAATCTTTCAAGGCTCTTTTGAAAGAATATATTGACTGTTTTGCTTGGAATTACAATGAGATGCTAGGGTTGGAGAATGAGGTAGCTGTTCACAGATTGGCTATTGATCCCAATGTTACTCCAATTAAGCAGGCCCCAAGAAAGATGAAATTTGATTTAGAAGAGAAAGTAATAGAAGAAATGAAGAAGTTGATTGAAACAAATTTTATCAGGGAAGAAAAATACCCATATTGGGTTGCCAATATAGTGCCTATGAAGAAAAAGAATGGCTAGATACGGATATGCATTAATTACAGAGATTTGAACAAAGCTTGTCCCAAAGATGATTTTCCTTTACCTGTCATGGGATCATGATTGACAACACCTTGGCATATGAGATGTTCTTCTTATGGATAGATACTCAGGATATAATCAAATCAAGATGCACCCGGATGATGAGAAACATACTGCCTTCCAAACACCTATGGGTATATATTGTTACAGGGTAATGCCATTTGGCTTGAAAAATGAAGGGCAACATATCAATGAGCTATGACCAGAATATTCGACGATTTGATTAATAAGGTAGTTGAGTGCTATGTAGATGATCTAGTTGTGAAAACAAATTCAAAAGACAATCATCTTGAAGATCTGAGGACCATTTTCATATGCCATAGAGAATATAAATAGAAAATGAACCCAATGAAATGCGCCTTTGAAGTCCTATCAGGAAAGTTTTTGGGTTTCATTGTGAGACATCGAGCGATAGAAGTAGATCCTTCTAAGATAAAAGTAATTTTGGAAATGCCACCTCCATAAACATTGAAGCAGTTGCGGTCTATTCAAGGGCATTTACCATATATCAGAAGATTCATTTCCAACTTATCAGGAAGATGCAAGCCTTTTTCCAAGTTGGTTAAGAAAAATGCACCCTTTAAGTGGGATGCTGAATGTCAGAAATTTTTTGAAGATATTAAGCAATATTTGCTGAATCCGGCAGTATTAGCAGCCCCAATCTCAGGAAAACCCCTAATTCTATATACTGTTGCCTTAGAAGGGTCATTGGGAGCTATGCTAGCTCAAAACAATGAAGACGGCAAAGAAAATGTATTATATTACCTCAACAAAATGTTGATAGGAGCTGAGAGTAAATATACAGCCATTGAAAAACATTGCTTAGCCTTAGTGTTTACAGTAAAGAAATTAAGACATTACTTATTAGCTCATAAAATTATTCTCATATCCGAAATTGATCCTCTCAAATATCTTATGACAAGACCGTTACACACTGGAAGACTTACAAAATGGGCACTGATCTTAATGGAGTTTGATATAACATACACTCCGCATAAAGCTATCAAGGGCAATGCGCTAACAGATTTCTTGGCAGCGCATCCTCTCTCTGATGATTCACCCCTTAACTATGATCTCCCTGATGAAGAGACACTTATAGTAAAAGAAGTAGAATGATGACTGTACTTTGATGGAGCGTCATCCATAAAGCTGGCACTCAGGTCTAAGCTTCCACAAATCAAAGCTGGGATAAGACTTGTGTTTGTTACACCAGAAGGAGGAATCCTTAGATGTGCACTTTCCATTACAAAGCCATCACAAACAATGAAGCAAAATATGAAGCTCTCATAGCTAGTTTGGAATTGGCAATCAAAATAGAAATTCAACATATCCATATATTTGGAGACTCGCAACTCATTATCAAGCAAATTGAAGGAGAATACAAAGTATACAAAGATGAACTTTTAAATACTATAAGAAGGTCAAAATTTTAATGAAGAAAATTCCTCAAGTGCAGTTGAGTATGGTTTCAAGATCAGAAAATGGAGAAGCTAATTCTTTGGCAAGAATAGCGAAGGAGCTGGCAAATCCAGATCCTGATGAAGTTCAAATCACTATAAAAAATAGAATACCTATAAGCATAATCCTCAGCGATGTCAGAAAAGAAAAATATTAAAGGGAATATAGAAGTCTTCAACCTCGAGATGCCAGAGGAAGGTTGGAGGCAACCATTTATAGAGTATTTGAAATATGGTAAATTACCAGGGAACGAATCAGAAAGCCTTCAAATAAAACGAAGAGCTCTAAGATTCACCCTCATTAGTGACACGTTTTACTGTAGATCATATGATCAGCTACTCCTGTGGTGTCTTTCATATGAAGAAGCAAAAGAAGTCATGTATGATGTACATTCTGGGATATGTGGTGCACACCAATCTTAACCCAAGATTAAACTTAAGATTAAGCACATGGGATATTATTGGCCAACCACGGTCAGAGATTGCATTGAATAAGCCAAAAAAATGCCATCTATGTCAAATTCATGGGGATTTTATTCATCAACATCCAAATCCATTGCATCCCACAGTCTCTTCATGACCTTTCGCGATATGGGGAACAGATGTGATCTGTCCCATTGATCCTCCATCATCTTTACGGCATCGATTTATATTGGTTGCAACAAACTATTTCTTTAGATGGGCAAAGGCTATTCATCTAAGAGAAGTAAAGACTGAGAACATTATAAAATTCTTCAAGGAAAATATCCTATACAGGTTTGGAACTCCAAGAAGAATTATCTCAGATAATGTCCCCACATTCAAAGGCTTTAAAATTGGGAGATTTACACAACATCACAATATAGACTAGATGTATACATCCATCTATAATGCGAGAGCAAATGGGTTGTGGAAGCATTTAACAAAACTCTCTCAAATAATTGCTAAAAAAGGCTGTGTCCAAAAATAAAAAGGATTGGCATGATAGACTCCCTCAAATGCTATTGGGCCTATAATACCAAGTATAGGACTCCAACACAATGAACGCCATACTCTTTAGTGTTTGGAACTGAAGCAGTCCTACCCCTTGAAATTCAAATACCTTCATTAAAAATTGCGTTACAAAATGAAATATCAAATAAAGATAATGTTCGACTTTGCCTAGATGAGTTAGACTCTCTTGATGAAAAGAAAATAGAAGTACAACAGAATCTTGAAGTTTATAAAGCAAAGATGTCCTAAGCCTATAATAAGTTGGCCAGATTTTGCACATTTACAAAAGAAGAAATTGTTCTTGTCCTCAAAAGACCTATCATCACCAATAAGCGGGCCGGGGGAAAATTCAAAGCAAATTGGGAAGGTTTAGTATGTCGTGGAGATCGTCTACTAAGGAGGTGCATACCAAACTCATTCACGCAAATGGAGAAAGACCCATGCCACCTATCAATGGTGGTTTTTTAAAGAGGTAGACCAGTCATGTACGATTGTACGTACTTCTTGAGGCAAAACATTGACTTTTATTTATTTTTGTCTATAATGAAATGCATGGCATGTTATCTCAAAGTTTCATTTTCAGGAATCATAAAACATGATTGGCCATGACATATAAAAAATTTTGAAGTTCCTACTTCTCTCACTCAATCTCACTAAATTTTTTCGTGAGAGAAGTATGAAGGGGGCATTTGTTTAAATAAAAAAATATATGTCCTAATTTAAATCAAAATAATAAAATATGTTTATCTTAATTACATGCAACCAAATCGCAATGGAATTAGGATAAATCTCAAAATCAACCAAGAGCACCGATCTTAAGGCGATATAAATAATCAAATCTCATGATCAGCTGAGAGCACAAATCTTGAGGCGATCCAAAATATCAAAATCCCAAGATCAGCAAAGAGCACATATTTCAAGGTAATCTAAATATGCAAATTCCAAGATCAGTAGAGAGTACAGATCTTGAGGCGATCTAAAATATCAAAATCTCAAGATCAGCCGAGAACACAGATCTCGAGGCGATCTAAAATATCAAAATCCCAAGATCAGCCAAAAACACAAATTTCAAGGCAATCTAAAATATCCAAAATCCCAAGATTAGCCAAAAACATCGATCTCGAGGCGATCTGAATATCCAAAATCCCAAGATCAGCTGAGAACACAGATCCCGAGGTGAAATTAATATTCAAATCTCTGGATCGACCGAGAGCACATATCTCGAGGTGATTCAATAAATCTAAAATTTCAAGATTAGCCAAGAGCACCGATCTCGAGGCGACCTAAATATTCAAATCCCAAGATCAACCGAGAGCACAGATCTCGAGGCAATCAAATTACACAAATCTGAAGATCAACTGAGAGTCAAAGATCTCGAGGCAATCTAAAAATATTCAAATATCAAGATCAGCCTGGAACACACACTTTGATGCGATTCTAAATATATAAATTCCAAGATCAATCGAGAGCGCAAATCTCGAGGTGGTGCAAAACACAAATGTCAAGATTCCCTATAAATACAAGTAATGAAGTAAAATAATTAAAAAAAAATCAAATTAGATAACGATAATATAAAATATATAGATATGTTAAAAATCAAAATCAGATAAAGATAATATATATATATATATATATATATATATATATATAATTTAAATAATAAAAAAATCAACTTGGATAAATATATATATAATAAAATACTGAAACCGTTCGTTGCCTCTTTGTCATTGTTATCGCTACTACTTGAGAGACAAAAGAGCATATTGTAGGAAATAATCTTTAGTGTTCTTCTGATTATTAGTAACGTGAGAGACAATGTAATATTTTGTGCTGGAAAGCTCACAGCCTTTTTTGGTTTCTTCTTCATTTATATATATTAACTATCAGTAGTTACATGGCTAATAATGTGCCCTACATTCGTGCCACGTCTTGCTTTGACCACACTATATTATAACCAACAAAATGTGGTTTAGACTGATTCATTCAAACTTTCTCCCCTGACTTAGATACATACAAACTCATGCATGCACATAAACTAATGCACACACAAACTCATGCTGGCACACAAACTCATGCTGAAAAAATAAAAGAACATTAACTGAACTAAAGTAATGCACCATGATTATATCTAACAAATCACCCCCTTAATCATGCTGTCTTCACTTCATATTAATCACGCCCAGCTTTTGTCGTATCTTGATAAACATGATCTGCCTGAGCACCTTCGTTAGGATGTCTGCGAGTTGTCCGTTGGAGCTGACATACGCCATAACTATCTTGCCATTCTCGACACATTCATGAATTAAATGAAACCTTGTAGCGATATGTTTGCTGTTGTCATGATGTACTGGGTTCTTGCACAGTTCAATCACCGACTTGTTGTCTATCAGTAGCTTGACCTTACTAGGCACCATACCTTTTAGATCTCTGAACATTCTGCTGACCCACACCCCTTGACACACCGCCATTGCCACTGAAATGTATTCGGCCTCACACGATGAAAGCGCGATGATCTTCTGCTTTTGCGATGCCCATGTGATGAGGCTTGCACCAAGAAAGAACACCATTCTAGTGTTGCTCTTGCGGTCATCTAAGTCACTAGCCTGGTCGTTGTCACTACACCTAACCAGCTTAGGCCCTAGCTTGACGTGCTTCTTGTAACAACAACCAAAGTCGACTGTGCCGCTCACGTATCTCAAGATGTGCTTAACGGCCGCCATGTGCTGCATCATAGGTGTCTGCACGTACCGACTAACAATACCTACGGCATAGGTGATATCCGGTCTGGTATACTGCGATACTTAGTGGCATCTACTATGGAGCTACCATCCTTTCTTCTTAGCTTCCATCTATTCTCCATTGGGGTTAAGCATGGATTGCAGCCAACCATGCCCGAAAGCTCCAATATTTTATGCGCATAGCTGCTTTGGCATATTGTGATCGTATCATCATTTTTCTTAACCTTCATTCTTAAGTCATAACTTAAGAGACCAAGATCATTCATGTCGAACAACTTCTGCATCTGATCCTTGAATTCAATGATGTCACCGATGCTTAAACTAGTGATGATCAGATTATCAATGTATACCCCTATGAGCAACAATGTGTTATCCTTTGTTCTCCTGTACACAGCATGCTACAAGGGACTTCTCTCGAAACTGAGCAAGGTTAACGAGCTATCGAGCTTGGAATTCCACGTGCGTAGTGCCTGCCGCGGACCATACAGGGCCTTGTGCAGCTTGAGTACCATGTGTTCGTGCGTGCCTTCAATGTAACCGGGAGGCTGCTGCAAGTACACCATCTCGGCGAGTTCCCATTCAAAAACATAGACTTAATGTCCATATGATAAACTTGCCAACCGCCATGAACAACCAGTATATTTAGTAACCGCATGGTCTCCATACGCGCCACCGGCGTGAATACCTTGTCAAAATCCACCCACTGTAGTTGGGCATATCCCTTCGTAACCAAACAAGCTTTGTATTTGATGATGTTACCTGCAGGGTCCTTTTTCACCTTGAACACCCACTTGAGCTCGATGGCTCTATGTCCGGTAGGGAGGTTAACAAGAATCCAAGTATCATTAGTATGGATGGACTGCATCTCGTTATTCATGGCTTGCTACCAGCACTCTTCCCTAAGCGCTTGGTCAACACTAGCGGGTTCTACAGTAGTAAGAAGACAAAAAATGCTGGGCTCATTGTCATCTTCATACATCACCGGCTGAGTTGTATTGTAGATATCTAACACCATCTGGTACCACAGTGATGCATTCTCTGAATCTCGTGATTCGTGAGAAGGTGGTGTCACCCACTTGATGCCACGTGGTGTAACCATACTTGGTGCTGGAGTTGCTTATGAGTTAACCACTTGTGGTCCCATCGGTACTGCATCAGTTCTCGGAGCTGCATAGATATCATTAACCGGAGCACCACCCACATCATCAGTGATGTATTCAACAATGAAGAAATCTATGCCTCTGAGAATAGGGTCAGACAAGGTTAACACCCAGTCTCATTTTTTCTCCTCCTGAAACATAACATCTCGAGTTACGTGTACCTTCTTTGCCTCTCGGGTCATAGACATGATAAGCCTTGCATCCCACTTTATAGCTTAGGAACACCATCAGAGTTGATCTGTTCGACAACTTTGTCATATAAGGACTGATCTTCTTCACGTGTGTGACACAGCCAAACACTCAGAAGTAATGCACATGTGGTTTTCATCTGTACCATGCCTCGTAAGGTGTTTTACCACTGAGACTCCGTGTCGGTGCTCGATTCAGAATATGCACTACGGTCTTCATTGCCTCACAGCAGAACATAGCTGGCACACACATGCTCTTTAGTAAGCTTCGAGCCATCTCCACTACCGTCTGATTTCACCACTCAAAACTCCCTTTTGCTATATTGAGTATGGTGCGGTAGTGTATCGCTTATTCCCCAGTTCATCATAGTATTCGCGGAACTCGTTGGAATTAAATTTACCACCCTCGGTCTGTGTGGAACACCTTCAGTTTGACACCCATTTTCATTCTCTATAGCAGCCTTAATCCTTTTGAAAAGCTCAAATGCCTCATTCTTAGATTTAAGCAGCTCGATCCACATGAATTTGCTGTGATCATCAACAATCAAGAGAAAGAAACATTTATCTCCTGGCGTTGCCGGTGTGATTGGTCAACAGAGATCACCGCACACCAGCTCTAGTCCTCGCTCTACGAGGTACGTCGTAGCATGAGGGAATGGCTTGCGATGTTACTTACAAAGCATGCACCCACTACAAAGCTACTCAACACGATCAATGATGGGAAGGCCTTCTACCATCTAATTGATGCCCAGGTGATACACCCCTTGAAAGTGCGTACCACAAGTGCACAGGTTATCAAAGTAATAAAATACCCTGGTGAGTGGGTAGTCATATCCATAGAGAATAGTGCTCAGAAACAAAAGTAGTGCTATTTAGCTATAGTGAAGATGATTTAAGAGTGGTGTGAACAATATCAATATAAATAGAAATAAAGTAAAGAAGAAAGAGACGCAATAGAATAACAGGAGAGGCAATCGATAGAAAATGGGCCACCCGGACATTGCTCACCCTAGAACTATTGTTTCAAGTGTAGGACCAATAATTATGTCTCCTAACTGATGTCAAATGAATTGTGGAAATCCTAAGACACAATGTCCCAAACCTAAGGTCAACCGTGACTAACCCTCACACTATGCCCCAGTGGAAAAGGATACTCTCAACGCCTCACACTGTGTGGAGTCGCATGAAGATTTGGGGATTCCAAGTGATAAACCCTATTCCCTAATATAGATCTAACCTTTTGCTCCAAGCAAAACATCCCTAGTCACAATTAATCCCTAGCACTAAGGATTACTTCAACACTTCACTCTGTTGCTCGCGCAACTAGCCCCAGTGGAGTTTATCTCTTAGCACTTCACTCTATTGTCACCGCAAAAAACTCTTGGAATGTAGAGGTAAGATAAATCATATCGAAAGAAAAAAGGGGCGTTCGGCTACCTCTCGACTCACCCTCTCGATCCTCTCCAACCTATCTTTGTCTAACCCTCATGGTGTATCACTCATCCACAAGGATTACCAAGATAGATTCTCAAGCCTGGTGTCACTCTAAGGGGAAATCAATTCAACAAGCATTCAAGGTTGGAACTCAATTAAAATCATCAATTAAAGGAATATAATGAAAGATCAATAAAACAAAATCATCCTAGGGTTTACAAGTCCAAGCACCCACTAGGGGTTTAGTTCTCCATGGAGCAAGATACAATCAATAAATAAATTAAATTTAAAAGCATACAATCCATAAGTAAAACCCCCTCGTAGTGTGTATCGATGGTCTTGTGGAGTTACCTCGTCTTCTCCAAGGGTTCCCTCGTCAAGCCTAGGGCACACCTCGCCGAATTGATGCTGACGAAAGCTCCCCTAATAACTACCTTCCAAAGTAATGCGTTGTCGAAGTCCGTAGAACCACTCCAAAGACCTAGCTAAATCCTCTCCAAACCCTAACCGTGACCGCCTCCAAAGATGGGGAAAATATGAGAAAAAGATCCCTTAAAACGCCTGAAATTGTGGCTTTTATAAGGGTTGGAATCGGGCATCCACACGGGCATGTGGAATTTCCACACGCCTGTGTGAATTTCTAGAAGTTGATTTACTGCGAGCTGTGAACAGTATCTGCTACAGTACTTTTCTATGCTGATTTACTGCGGTAAACTGCTATAATATTTCACCAAAATACTCCCGAATCCACACTTTTCATCGAGGCCACATGAATGGGCACTCATCCATGCGGTAGATCATGTTAATTCTTCAATGAAATCACATTGATGAAGATCTTACTAGTATTGCACAAGTCAGTATACATGAGTATCACATTGAATAGAATGGAGGTTGGCACACACCCAAATTTCTTTGAGCACAACTTGTGCCTTCACATTTGTTCAATCTAAGAACTTCATCAAAAATGGCAACCACGATCTACTTTTGGTTCCTTTCTTCCACAATTATCTCCATAAGCCTAAATGCACAAACGAACACATATACACAAGAATAAATGATAAAATTTGAGAAAAAAAAATGCTCAATGTGAGAAAAGAATACTTCGTATTACTTATACACATACCCTTATCACCAGGTTACGCAACACGCAAAAATTAAGATGATCATAGCATGCATGCCAAAGCCATGCCATGTCGTTTACTTTTGTCAACAAGCACACAGGTGCAGCTAGGTTCAAAGACAAGGTGTACAACCTATTCTTTGAACATATCACTCATGCAAGTAACTATCGCTCGTGATCATAGATCGACATCTCCCCATGCTCGATGATGACCTTACATCCGCTCTCATCGAGTTGGCCCAAACTGATGATGTTGTTACAGAGCCGAGGTACAAAATACACTTCAGGAAGCACCTTGTGTTCCTTATTTTGGCACCGGAAAATAACAGGGCCCTTTTCGTAGATCTCCATAATCGAACCATCTCCGAACTTCACCGTGCCTTTAACTGAGTTATCTAGCGATGTGAATATTTCCTTGACTCCGGCCATATGGTTGCTTGCACCCGTGTCAAAATATTATACATTACTACTATCATCAACCAGGAATACTTTCTCCTCATGAAGGAACACTGTTTGTGGCACATTCACAGCCACCTGGTTGAGCTCATAGTGTTCAGCTAACAACAGCGCCGGAGCATTGTCCTGCACTTGCGTAAGGTTTATTGCCTCCTTCCATTCACGACGTGGTTTGTGACACTTCTTCGATTAGTACCTGTAGATGTTGCAATTGAAACACTTAACCTTTGTCATGTTGTAATTGCCTGCTATTGTGCCCTGGACACGGCCACACTGCTTGCCACAGTAACGGTTGTCACCACCATTGTTGCTCTTTTTCTCGCCACTAGAAGAGCCCTCGCCGAGTTTTCTCTTATTTTTATGTACGCATCCTCAGTGAAAAGTAGTTTACTATTTATGCCACCAGTGTCGTTATTGAGCTCGTAGCGCTCCTCAATAGCCTTGAGCCATCCTGTGAGTTCCTCCACCATGAGCATCTTGAGATCGATGGGTATCTCGATAGAGATCACGATTTGTGTGTACCTCGGACGAACAATGCGAATTAACCACATGGAAAAGTCATTGACCTTCTCACAATCCTCAAACATGATGGATTTGAATTCTGAACGCAATGCCTATGCTTTTGCATCTCGTGCGCGCTCGACACCCATCCATATGGTCTTTATAGTGTCACATGATTGTTTGGCCGTGTCCTTAATAGCAAGAGTCGCTAGCATCTCGGACGGCACAACCTGAAGGATGGTAGATAATGCCATTCAGTTATCCTGGTAGTCAGCATTCCTAGGCTCAATCGCACCTAGAGTCCCTACGCTTGTAAATTAACCCTCATCAAGAGGGTCCAGTCACCATAGTTTGTGCATGTCAATATGGGATAAACCACTATGCCTCTCATCTCCTTTACCACCCGCTGCACCACAATGTTACGGTGGTCACTACCACTTTCGCAACTGCCATCATCTTGGCCGCGGATCTTAGGTGCTGGTGGAGACCTTGAAGAAGATCTTGCCCCTGCTCTAACATCTCACTAGGGTCAAATATAAACCCTAGCTCTGATACCACTTGTAGGAACCAATTTTCAGTGTTCTTCTGATTATTAGCAACGTGAGAGACAATATAATATTTTGTGCTGCAAAACTCATAGTTTTTTTTGGTTTTCTTCTTCATTTATATATATTAACTATCAGTAGTTACATGGCTAATAACGTGCCCTACATTTGTGCCGCGTCTTGCTTTGGCCACACTATACCATGACCAACCGAACGTGGTTTAGACTGACTCATTCAAACTTTCTCCCCTGACTTGTATGCACACAAACTCATGCACACACAAACTCATGCAGAAAAAATAAAAGAACATGAACTGAACTAAAGTAATGCACCATGATTAAGACTAACACATATTTCCAATGATTAAATAAAAAAAAATTCAAGCCATGTGTCTGTAAAAAATTCAGATGGTTCCTCCAGGTGAATCTTAGTTCGGGGATAGTCCAAGGAGAAGCTGATGCTTGATGTTGAAGCCAGATTCGTGCTATCCAATGTTATGAATTATATTATTGCTTATAATCCTGTACTGCCAGAGCCTACTGAGGCGATTATTGTGGATGATGATCATGATATCCTGATGACATAGTGAGTGGAAGAGAGGACAGAAGGAACAGATAACAATGGCCCTCGCCATGGAATGCCTTCTAAGATCAAGGGATTATTTGAGTTCTACATTAAGGCTTTCTCAAAGGGAACACCACTCACCTTGAGATAGGTTAAAGCATCCAATATTGCCCAGCTTGTGAAGGTTTCGAGCATAGTAATATGATGCTCAAATGTCAAACCCTTAATGGAGGTTGCTATTTATACATGTGAAGAATGTGGCTTTGAAATTTACCATGGATAGTGACCTTGAAATGGCAAGACATGTTGTACATGTGCACCAACATCTTGAGTCTCCTTCCCTTGGATTCTAAACAATTGAGGCATCTATTCTTCGTGCATACATTTCTACTACTCAAAGAATAAGTCCCTCTATACCAAGGGAACTTGAAGAGTATGTTTCCACTGCGTACTCAAGAATTTGCCAAGATGAAGCCAAATCAAGTCTACCACACTCTTATACAATTGTGAGAACTCTTCTTAGTATTCTTCAGATCTCCATAGCATTATCAAGGCTATAGTTTTCAGAAACAATTCATCAAAGTGATGTTGATGAGGCCCTATGTCTAATGCAGATGTCAAAGTTCTCATTGTACTCAAATGATCGCTAGAGATTTGGTTTAAATGTCAACTTTTGCGAGTTGAAGCAATAAGAACAAACAAATTGGATATCAACTAGAAACATGCACTCAATTGGATCTCCAGAAATAGTCATAGTGAAGCTCAGCTGAAAGAGTGCTTAGAAAATATGTTGCACTGAATCCGTGATAGATTCATCCCAACACTTTCGACATCCTTTTTATTGATGCATAAACTCCAACTTGAATTGGTTCTTAATTTTTGTTGTTCATCCAAACCTCCACATGCAAGAAAATCTGTTCTCCGATCCATTAAAATCATCGCCATTCACCTTTCCCCAAACTTAAGACAATGTTGATTGATGATGAAATCTCAGCTCTTCAATAAAATATGAATTATTCACCTTGCCTCCAACTTAAGACAATGTTGCTTGATGATGAAATTTCAGCCCTTTAATAAAATCTGAATTATTCACCTTGCCTCTAACTTAAGACATTGTTGCTTGATGATGAAATTTCAACCCTCCAATCAAATCTAAACCATCCATCTTAAATTGCCTTGCCCTTTTTGCTTGATGATGGAATCACAGCCTTCCAATCATACAAATACCTATCTTCTGATGATCAAATCTGAATCATTCATGTTGCCTCAAATTTAAGTTATTTCTGCATGATGATGAAAGCATGGTCCTCCAATTCGATCTCTTGATGATCAAATCAGAACCATTCATCTTATATTGCCTTGAACTTAAAATATTTCTGATTGATGATGAAATCATAGCCATCCAATCCTATCTCCTGATCTAAACCATTCACCATATTACCTCAAATTTAAATCAATCACACAGATGCTAGTCATATCCACCATCCATCAATTCTTCCTCTTTAAGTACAAACCACGCTATATTACATTCTTACCCCTTTATTATATTTGCAACACTAGACAAATTGACTACACCTAAAACATTTAAATAGGCTTCACAGAATAACTGAATGCACTTAGACTCTCAACTTCAACTATTTTCCTTTTCTCAAACATCAACAGAATCAAGAAGTAGCCATGGCATACAAAAAAAAATTGTGTTCATCTCGAGATGGTGACAAAAAGTAGATTTTTAACAAGGCGGTGATAAAAGCTTGTGTATAAGTAATGCAAAGTATACTTTTCTTACATTAAGCATTACTTTTATCAGATTTTATCACTCATTCGTGTGAATTTGTATTCTTTTGTGCAATTAGGGTTGTGGAGACAAGTTTTGAAGAAAGGAAGCAAAAGTAGATCGTGGACGCGATTGGTGATGAAGTTCTTGGATTGAACAAACGTGAAAACACAAGTTGTGCTCAAAGACATTTGGGTGTGTGCCAACCTCCGTTGTGCTCAAGTGAATACACATAGCGGAGAGGCACAAAGGCAGTCACACTCATATGTTCCGACTTGTGTGATATTGTCAAGAGCTTCATCAATGCAGTTTCATTGAAGATGCGATGTGATCTACAACATGGAAGTGTGCTCATTCATACAGCCTTGATGAAAAGAATGAATTCGAGAGTATTTTGGCGAAGTACAGTAGCAATTACTGTAGCAAAAATAATGTAGCAAAATCACTATAATAGCTACAATTCATAGCACGCGGGAAAAGAAGTTCTGGAAATCCACACAGCCATGTGGATGCCTGATTCCAGCCCTATAAATACCGTTTTGAGAGTTTTATTTGGGGATCTTCTTCCTATCTTTTGCCCATCTTCTAGGGAGAGGCGGCTAAGGTTTGGAAAGGCTTTTGTTAGGTTTTTGGAGTGGTTCTACATCATTCGACATCGAGTTCCTTTGGAGGAGAACTATTGGGGAAGCTTTCATCGGCATCGATTCGGCGAAGTGTGCCTTAGGTTTGACAAGGAAACCTTTGGAGAAGATGAGGCGGCTCCACAAGACAATCATACGGACCACAAGGAGGTTTTATGTATGGACTGCTTGCACTTATCTTTGATTTCATATTTGCTTTTGTATTGCTCGATAAAGAGATAAAACCCTAGTGAGTGCTTGGACTTGTAAACACTAGGACGATTTTGTTTCATTGACTCTTATTATGCTTCTTCAATTGATGTTTTAATTGAGTTTCAACCTTGAATGCATGTTGAATTGATTTTCTCTTAGAGTAACACTGGGGTTGAGAATCTATCTTGGTCATCCTTGAGGATAGGTGACACTCTATTAGGATTAGATAAAGCAAGGTTGGAGAGGGTCAAGAGGGTGAGTCGAGAGGTAGCGAAACATCCCATATCCCTTCCGATGTGATTTATCCTACCTCCACATTCCAAAAGTTTTTTGCGGTCACGATAGAGTGAAGTGCTAAGAGACAAACTCCACTGGGGCTTAGTTGCGCGAGCAACAGAGTGAAGTGTTGAAGTAATCCTTAGTGCTGGGGCTTAATCATGACTATGGGTCTTTTGCCTAGACCAAAGGGTTAGATCTATATTAGGAAATAGGGTTTATTACTTGGAATCCCTAGAGCTTCAAGCAACCCTACGCAGTGTGAAGCGTCGAGAGTATTTCTTTCCACCAGGGCATAGTGTAAGTATTAGTCATGGTTGACCTTAGGTTCGGGATAGCGTGTCTTTGGATTTCCACGACCCATTAAACTTCAATTAGGAGGCATAATTATTAGTCTTGCACTTGAAACAATAGTCCTAGGGTGAGTAATGTCCAGGTATCCCATCTTTCCATCGATTACCTCTCCTTATTTCTGTTGCTTTTTTTTCTTTTTTGTTTATTTTTATTTGCATTGATATTGTTCACTCAAATCACAAATCGGTTCACTCTATAGCTAAATAGCATTACTACTTGCTTCTTAACAACTAATCCTTGTGGATACGACTACCCACTCATCGGGGTACTTTATTACTTTGATAACCTGTGCACTTACGGTACACACACGCAAGGGGTGTGTCAGGTGTTAATGGGATAGATATTTCAAAATGGTAATGAGGAAAGCAATGCGGTGATAAGGTACAGACAATGGCAAATTTCAAAGCAATAACACAATGAGGCAGGCAGCATGATAACAAGGCACAGACAGTGGCAGCAACATATATATATATATATATATATAAATTATATGTTCACATGTAAATGATGTAAAAAGAATATATATATATATATATATATAATAAACAAATAATTAAATTTTATAATTTGCAATTTCCTTATCTTTACTTGTACACGAGCCCTTAATCGGAGGTTCCCAAGATTTTAATCTAGGGTAATTAATAATAGAGGCTTGCCTCCATTAGGAATGGAAGAGTCTACAAAAATAAAATAAATAATATTTGTGATTTGATATATCGCATGGTGTCTCTTTACTGACACAACGCTAGGGCGGGTATTCTAGATTCCACAATCTTTCCAAAAAAAGTGATAGAACTTTGCATTGAAACCATCATGCCCTGGGCTTACCCTTCATGATAATTACCACTGTTTACATCTTAGTAACTAAAGTTGGACTTGAATATCCATAGTGACCCAATACTAGCTCAACCTAGCTTGGGATATGGTCATGCAACTTGTTCAAAAATGGATGGGACATACGGTTATCCCACACTCTATTAGGAAATGTGTCCAACATCAGCAGGGAATTGGCGAGGGATTTGGTTGAGGTGATTATGCTATCTCATCTCTACTTGGACTCCTTCATGATCTTTATGATTTTTATGATACATCGAGCATGATCCTCATGACTCTTGTTTCTCATCAACACACTAGGTCCTCCCATGATTAATTATTTGTTTTCTAGCATTAATGGGATTTTAGTTTCCATTATCAACATTACACCACCTTTCAACGATTAAGTTCCCTCCCCAATATGTATTGTTAAAAAAATTTTAAATTTTTACACATAATTCAACCTTCTTCCCAATAGTGTTCTTTGTAGTCTTTAACTATGGTTCTAATCTCAGAAATTAACAAAGCTTCCCTCCAACTCCTTGGAGCATAAGTTTATTTTAGATATGGTGTTCACTCCTATGGAAAGGTTAAATATGATTATTTTATTACCATAATGAAAATGTGTTTTGTTGTGGTGAAGCTCAAGAAAACAAATATACTATAAATTCAACACTTGACTATCTTAATCATATTTAAAAGGAAAAGGCCAATTATTATGCTGCATCTTTAATTTACCTTGTTTTTCCATAAAATATCAAATTTGTTTTACGCATAAGATTTTTTATATTTATTCTAAATATCATAAACTAGAATTATAGGGATCTTTCCAATTAAGATATTATAACTAGAACTTTTAACCTTGTGTAACATCATAAATATGATATTTTTTTTTGGTTTATGTAAGAAAATACATATTTATAAGGAGTGAGAAATTATCTCTTCAGTAATATTATCTAGTGGCATGATTGTCTTACTAAAGAAGAATATTGGAGTGGTTTCTCATTACTACTATGAAATTGAATTGTGTCCTTCATCTCCTGATCTTCTCTTGATACAAGAGACCTTTTATACTCTTTGTTAAGAACAACAACTAATCATCCAACTTATGTAGAAAACTTGGTTTAAATTTTAATTTTTATTTGCTTTTAATAATCTATGGCTAGTATTAGGTAATTTTAGCATTGCTCTACCCTTAGATGGAGGTGAGGCTATTCTTGCTACTAATTACTTTCCTCATTCAAGAATCTTTTGATATTTTATTTCTTATGGTGTGGTAATGAACTAAATTTGCATTACCCTTTATTTATATTTTGCACCAATTAGCTTAACTATGCTAGAGCCTAGCTAAGGTTGGATAATTTTTATACTAACTTTCACTAGGCATTATGCATGTCCTCTTACTCAATGTTTCATATTCCTAGGCAGGGATTTGATGGGATAGTTACATTGGTGGCCACAAATGTTTTTAAGTTATAACACAATGGCACAAGTCTTTTTTTTATAACCTGGCAGCCACAAAAATTTGTTCTGGACACAGGAGAGGCCCAAGGGCCTTTTTTTGGGTTGTTTTCGGTGATAGTGCTGAAGTGGCTACTAGCTCAAAATATTAAATTCGGATCCATATCTTACGTGGAAATCTAGCACATCTTCAACTTAATTAGTGGACATGTCATCACCTCATCATCTCCAGCTTAGCACACTCTTCTTCACCTTGTCCCCAGCCCGACCAGTATATCCAGACTAGGGTATCTCTCTAGCCGTAATCTGAAGGCTCCTCCTCTCTCCTTGGTAGTCCAAATGCATTGGTTTCTTGGGCTCAGGCCGGTGGGATTCATTCTTTTGCATTAAACTATGAGGGTTGCATCCGTGGCTTCTTTGCCAGCAAGTGGTTCCCCTTCTTTTTCTTTAATGGTGAGGGTTGCATCCGTAGCCAAGTACACACCCATGTACTCACCCATGTATCTCCCAAGTATTGGCAATGTGGAATTTCTAAAGAAATACACTGGCAAAGTACATGGCCATGTACTTGATCATGTAAACCTTCCTAGTTCAAGCACAATAAGATTTTAGAAAACTATTATGGCAAAGTACACGCCCATGTACTTACCCGTGTGACTCACAAAGTTGAATAGTGAAATTTTCTAGAGAAGTACACCAAAAGTTGCCATTTTATACACCTGTGTAACTCCAAAGTTGATGATTTGAAGCTTCCAAAGAAGTACATGGGCAAAGTACACGCTCATGTAGTTGCCTGTGTACTTGATTTTTGGGGATGTAAAAGGAAAGCTGAAAAAGGAGAAAAGGATGTTGAATTTAGGAGATCTCTTGGAATAGAATGACAGCTAGGGTGTTGGTGTGAGGATAAAGAAGAAGAGGGAGGCCGAGAGAGTCGCCAGAATGACGATCCTTGGCAATGATATTGGCTCACATTAGAAGGGGGTTTTCTTTCATCGAGTTTGTTTGAGTCCATTATTTCATTTATTTTGTGATGAACATTGCCCTATTGGAAGGCTAACTTCCTTGGGTGTTCGGATTTGATGTAGCTTGTGATATTCTCACTTTCATATTGTTTTTAATATAGATTTTCTTTGGATTGTTGGATTCATCTATGTTCTTATCTCGTTGAATTAGTATAACGATAGTGGCTTATTCATTGTGATTGCGTGATTGAAATTGATAGATTCATTGCATTAGGATCATCCATAGATGAAGGGAATCATTAGCATGCACTAGATAGAGGTCTCTTAGATTGTTCCAGTTAAAAATGTTGTAGCAAGATCTCCGATCTCTAAATAGGGGTTTCGTCTATCTCATTGCAGTCGTATGAAAGTAGAATTTAAAAAGATTTAATTCTACCATAATATAAGATATTGAGGCATCTCATGAGAGCACTCGATATATTCTTGAATACCCTCAGTCTAACAACACTTAGGTTCAATCTATGTTAATTGCATTACTTAATTTTAATAATTCCAAGTGAAATCTTATTCGAACACCTCTTTCATTTAATTGGTTAATCACTTCTTCGAAACATCAATCTTAGTTCTTAGCAATTCGGAATTTTAGTTTAGCAATTCACTTCTCTATAATTCACTTCTCTATAACTTGATTTCTTGTTAAATAACAAGGATATAGTTAGTAATAATGATTTTCAGTCCCTGTGCCTACGACAACCCTACTCACACAATCACTATTACTTGATGACCAGTACACTTGCAGATTAGTGCATAGCAAATCATACGCATCACCTATCTCTTATCTTTTGACTTGGTAGAGTCATAGGCAGAATCCCGACTGATCTACCTTCACTACTAAGCTAGAGTGATGTGGAGAGGTAAATCCAAGAATAGATTACACTACTACTCAGTTTGAGTATATCTAATATCATAAAGTCCTAGACCGACCAAAACCTCCATCACACTCATTGGTAACTCTATCTGTAAGCCCTAAACTATATAACTATAGAGCTACTTAGGCTAATTTGTGTCTCATCAAAAGAAAATGTGACCATAACCTCCAAAACAATATCTCTAAAAATTGTCTATGGAATCTCAAATAAATTCCTTTATGCTCCCACATCTAGTAACTGATGTACTTTGTTAGCTAGTCCAATCCTCCCCAATACTAACCAATCTAGGGTCCTCACATCTCTAAGCCATCGAGTTATGAGCTTTTCTCTCTCTCTCTCTCTCTCTCTCTTGGACATCATTTGAGAATTCATGTAACACTATGACTCTAGAGGTCTCACCCTCTGAAGGTCTCTTAGCAAGCCTACAAGCAAAGGTCTTAACCCTCAACAACTTTCCTACAAAATATAAATTGAAATTAATCAAATAAAACTCAAATATATGATAAATATGGTTAAATATAGCTCAAACACATACCCATGTTCAGTAGCTGGGTTCAACAAAAATAAACTAAACATGGCTATGGCCTAGACAAACATAGCCGTGCTTAGTAGGTGATGATGAATATTAAATTATACATGTTTTTACATTTAATTTATAGCACTCATTATGCACTTTCAAGTTATTTGTAGTCTATTTGATGGCTAAATACTTCTTTTGTGGTTCTAGGGGCCTATTGGAGCATAAGAAACATAAAAGAGGTGTTTTAAAGTAATTTGGAGTAAGTTTGAACGAAAACTGCCTAACCATGGGGTCAACCACCCTGCTTTGGTTGGGAGGGGTGGATCCAATCCTTAAACCACACCCCCATGGTTGGCTCTAAAAAGGCATAATCATGCCACCAAATATGATTTTAAAGGCCCTACTCTAGATGTATCCACCACCTCATCCACAAGGTATGGATGACCTCGTGGATTGTAATTTTTGGGTTCAATGTAAGAGGTGCCACTCAAAAAAAAAGGAAGGGAATCGAAGAGTTACCGAGATGAACTTCTACCATACTTGCAGAAGCCTCAAGTGAGGTTCACTGTTCCTCCAAAGGCAGATTGCGCTGAGATTCAAGCGTTTAAAAGAGTTGTCAAAGAGAACGAGATGGCAAATTTCTCATCACTCATGCAACATCTAGAGATGAATTAGAAGATTGGAGAATGGTCTTCATCTTCATCTATTGAAGTGACAAGGGAGTCTATTATGGTTTCTATTTATATGTCTTCTTTCATATATTTTGTTGACCTTTTGAATATGATAGCTTAAACTTTCTTTCGGGTATTTGGATTTGGGAAACCTATGATGAACTTGCAATTCGATATCAGCTTTTATTGATTTTTGTTTCTATTCTTATGATTCATTCATGTTGTGCATAATATCTTGGATTGTTTATAGCGAGAGCTTCAATCCTTGTTTAATTTATACTTTGTGATTGAGAAATCCTTTGTGTGATAGATCTAGTATAAATGAAGAGAGTCAATGATTTGTCTAGAGATAGAGCATTATACTTTTCCACCTAGAGTTTAGAGCGAGGCTTGATCCTAATGTGGAAGATTCATTAAGTGCTAATGCAGTTATACTACAATGAGGTTGTAGAGAGATCTCACCTAGGTGTCATAGGGGACTAGTTGTTGATAGACTTGAGAGAGTTATCTTCATGATTTTAGAATCTCTACCATCCACAAAAACCAACCTCTGAATCAATATCCATAGCCAGTTGCAAGTATAGTCACAAGTGGAACCTTATCCAAATACCAACTCCATTTACCTGATTTACTCTTCATCCTTGATTTTCACTCTTACAATTCATCTTTAAGATTATTTTAGTTCCCTTTAAATCTTCTTTCACCTCATTTAAGTTAATTGTTAGGCTAGATAGCAAGGGAAAAGTAATTACTAGTACTTCTATTTCCTAAGGGATATGACAACCTTCTTCACCACTTTATTAAGTGTGCGACCTATGCACTTAGGGGCATGACCACATGGTCAATGTGCATCAGAAGTGTTGTGCAAAATTAGTTCAACATTGTCATGCCCTAATAGAACACAACCATGGTTTGATTGGATGTTGTGTAGTTTTTACTAAACATGGGCTCCAATCAAAGGAAACAAGGCTATTATTCCTTTTGAGTCAAGCCTTGTTTAGGCCTATGAAACCTAGTTGAAGTTCTAGTGGTAAAATATTCAATCTAAAGAGTTTGGCATCTCAGTTTTAGCAAGTATTTGAGTTCAATCAAAGTTGTAATGGAGTAGCATGGAAGTTTGGAAAGAAAATGCACTCTAAGCAAGATTTGATGTGCTCGAGTGAAAATTGAACACATAATGAAGATTCAAACATGTCTAAGAACCAAGAAGGTGTCTAGCTACTCATGAATGCAAGTTTCATATAAAATTCTACCAAAATAGAAGATAACAAATGTTCCATGGAAAACTCCCTTGAATTCTCGATGTAGAGATGATTTGGTGACTCGATCACCTTAAAAGATTGATCTCCTCCCTTAATTCTTCTATACAACTCCTCTTCTCAATGAATTAATGATCAAAACCTGCAAAAGGTGGCTCCAAGAAGGTCGTAAGAGATCTCTAAATTCATCTCCAAGAAGCTTCCATCAAATTCCAAACAAAAAGTCCCACTAAAAAACTATTGAGCATCTATTTATAAGGTCCCTGAACAACTCAATATGTGGGTGTTTAGTGGGCTTGTTAGGCGGTTAAAATCTTAAACAACATTTATTGGGGAAAAACACAGCCTAGGAACAAGTATCCACAAAATAAAACACAGCCATGTTCCCACACAAGCCCATTGGACAACACAAAGGGGTGTTTCTTAGCCATGTTTCCATACTAAGTTCTAAAGAAGTCTGTAAGCAGCCATGTTGAAGAACACAATTGTGTTCCTTGGGTGTGTTTAGTTCATTTAGTGTATTTTCTTCATCAAACGAGCTTGAAACTAGCTTGATTTGTTTCCTATCGCTCAAGCACCTATAAAAAAACCCCTAGATATGAAAAATAACAAGAGTGAGCATCAAAAGTTATCAAAATACTCATGGATCAAGAAAAATGCTATGAATAAAACTATTACATAATAAATTATCAAGCATTTATCAATCATTTGCTTCACATACATTTTACGCTTCAAGGAGGATTCCTAAGGTGGTATACCTCCTTGCTCATCTCAAAATCATGACCACCTATAGCAAAAGAATCTAAAAATGAATAAAAAACATGCTCACCTTATATTGATTGTGAAGAAGGGTTGTTTTACTCTTATGTTTGGAATGGTGTCCAAAAGGGTGACTTCATCTTGGCTCTTTTTCTTTCCACTATCTCTTTTAAATTTATTACTCTGTATATGGGGGTGTCTTCCCTTTATCAAAATTAAACCACTTTTCAATAGGTCTCCATCCATCCAGTCCTACATAACTTCAGAGATCACATAGTCATTAGCATTCACACAATATCAAGCATCATGAAAATCACTTGAATGCTTCATGACTTTGGGTAATTTAAATATGGCCTCCTCATCCTATATTCTAAGAACCATCTTTCCATCAGTTACATTTATCAGTGCTCATAAAGTGGCTGAAAAGTGATAACCTAGAAAAAGAGGAACCTTAACATCCTCATTGACATCAAGGATCACAAAATCAATAGGAAAACTAAACTTCTTTGCTTCACTAAGATATCCTTGACCATGCCCATAGGATATCGAATGGATATCTTCACTAGTTGGATGGTTATGTTATCTTAGTGGTTTTTGGCTTTCCTAACGCTAGTTTCCTTAACATCAGATATGGAATAGCATTAATGTTATCACCTAGGTCTGCCAATGCTTTCTCCTCTACTGAACTACCAATGATGCAAGGGATACTAAAACACCCCAGATTCTTGAGCTTCTATGTTAGTTTATTCTACACAATTATCCAGCATTCTTCAATCAGTGTGATTATAGAGATTTTATCAAGCTTCTATCTTTCATGCACAAATCCTATAGGAATTTAATATACTTAGGCATTTGGGACTAATAATTGCTTTTTTATACATATTAGAGCACATCACTTATGTATATTGAGCATGACTTTTATTAGACATTAATATCACGTATTTTGTGTTCTTTTGTCCAATCAGGGTGTGTTAAGGAGATTTGAGAAGAAATGAAGCAAATATATGGGGTTGGAGCATTTTTTTTGAAATTCTTCTATGAGCTATAGAAACAAATGCATGGGTGTGTGTTTTGACACCAACTCGTGTATCATTTTCATAAGCAATTTCAGCTGTATGAAGAGGCAAGAGCCACACACCCTATCAAATGGCCGTGTGCCCTTATACATATACTATAGCAGATTTACTGTAGAAGGCCAAAACAGTACATGGGCATCCACACAGCCGTGTGAGAGGCCATGTAGAGCCTAGATTTTTAGGTTTAAAATGTTGTATGTGCAAGTTTTATAAATCTCTTTTGTAAGTTTGAAAGGAGACTACCGCTAGGATTTGGAGAGGAGGTCTTTGCACTCAAGGAAGTGTTCCTTCACCAACTTTCATCGATTTCTCCATCATCATAGGTATTAGGAGAGTCACTAATGACTTGATTCGGAGGTGGTGTGCCTAGCTTCGTCGGAGGGATTCTGGAATACATTGGAGTTGCTTATCTAAACCATCATCATATATTCAAAAAGGGGTTTTCTTTATGGATTTTACTTATTTTCATTTACGGATTGATTGGATTTTGTATTGCTTTAGGGAGAGCTAAACCCCTAGTGGGTGCTTCGGTATGTGAACCCTATAATCTAATCTATACAAGACTTTTATTGTGCTTTTGATAAGTGCTATATTAATACATATTATATCGATCATCTTTAGTACTTAAGTGGTTCTCAAGAGTATGTTTAATAGATAATTGGTACTTAGTTTGTTTCATTATTGTTCACAGGACAAAAGAAGCACAATAAAAGCTAAAGGAATGAAATTGGGAGCAAAATATTGCCAAAAGCAACGAACAAAGAATTGCAAGGGTAAGATACAAGGCCATGTACCTGCCCTGTATACTTTGTCAAGTGAGTAATCCAGATAAACACATGGACACTATGTGCATGACCGTTCACTCCACATCTAGGTTCCTACTGAGAAGAACACGGCCGTGTAGATAAAGTACACACCCATGTACAATCAAGAAGTTACAAAGCATGATCCAAAGGAGAATACAGGCAAACACAAAGAATATGGCCTTGCAACTCTAGAGATGAAGTGAAGATCCATCCAAAGAATTACACAGCCAGATGAAGTGATATACGATCATGTACATCAAACTGTGTTCCCCAAGTGCATGAGTTTTTTATCCATCCAGAGATTTACACGGCCAAGATTTATGCCCGTGTACGTGTACCAACCAGAGTTTTGGAGATATAAATAGAAGTTTGAAAATGTTATTTGGGATTAAATTTTTAACCAAATGTCTAGGGAAAAGAATAGAGGACTGACTGCTAGGGTTTAGAGAAGATCAAGGGCATCAAGGAGGAGATCGAAAGAGTAGCTAGAGTGATGATCCAAGGACAATGATATTGTCTCATGTCTACTCCAACATTGAAGATAGTGAGAGGGGGTTTTCTTTTCCATGACTAGGGTTTTAGAGCTTTATTTTCATTGCTTATATATAAACATTAGCCCCATGGAAGGCTAACTTCCTTGAGTGTCCGGATTGATGTAGCTTAGGAATACTTTATTTTTATATTGCCTTTTCAATATAGATTACCTTTAGCTTTTTTGGGTTCATCAATGTCTCTTTATTGTTAATCTAGCATAACGAGAGAGGTTATTTCATATTGATTTCATAATTGAGATCAAGAGATTCATCATGAGAGATCATCCATTGATGAAGGGAATCAAGAGTGCGTGCTAGAGATAGGCCACTTAAGATGTTTTTTCATATTAGAGTCGTGTAGCAAGAGCTCCAATTCCTATTAGGGATTTCCTAGGTCTTTATGCAATTATGCGAAAGTAGGTTTAGAAGAGATTCGTTCCTACCATAACACGGGATTAGGCACCAAGGGGTCTTAAGAAAGAACTTGGTGTATGCTTGAAATCCCTCAATCCAACAAAGCTAGGGTTTATCTATATTGAATTATAATTACTTCAATTCCTAACTTCCCAAGTGAACATATTCTAGCACTGTTTTCATCTATTGTCTCTTGTTCTTATTACCCTTGATTTTGGTTTTTTATTTCTATTTGTCTTTTGAGAATTGATCATTGATTGTTAGTTAACTAACGGAGATAGAATTAGTACTTGTACTATCTAGCAGTTATGGATTCGACCTTGGTTCTTAGCATATTATTACTTCGATTGTCATGTGCACTTATGTGCATCCTCATCAACTTCTTTTAATTGAATTTTTCTGTTGAGTTTCATTCTCATGTTTCATTGCCATGTAATCCCTATTTGTTATACTTAGCTTGATTATATGTTCTAATCACTTTAGTGATGAGAGAGATCACTGCTAGGGTTAGATTCATGGAGATTAAAGAGGGTTGAGAGGGTAAGCCGTGAGATAGCGGAGCATCCCCTTTTTTTCCAATGTGATTTACCCTACCTTTGTATTATAAAAACTCTTTGCAATCTATATGTGATGTGTGTGTTGAGAGAACTCTCCACTGGGACCTCGTATGTGATTAGGGATCTTTCACCTAGAGACAGGGTTTGATCTATTCTTAGGAATTGGGTTTATCACTTGGGATCCCTAGAACTCCAAGTAGTTATATATGGTGTGAGCTGTCAAGATAACTCTTTGCTGGGCTCTCGTAGAGGACTAATTGTTGGTTGCCTAGGTATAGGGACTGGTGTATCTTTGGATTTCCAATGACTCAACCATACTCATTTAGGAAGCATAATATTAATCTATCACTTATTATAAGATTCTAGGTGGAACATTGTCCGAGCATCTCTAAATTCCTCTTTACTTCTCTTATCATTTTCTTATCTTTTCTTGTTTACTACTTGCATAATTGATTATCTCACTTCTTGTTTGATGCTAGATAATGAGTTTTAAGTTATATTAGTACTCCTATTTCCTATGGATTCGATTGTCCAAACCTTCAGGTAAACGCAAGGGGTGTGTCAGGGACAATGCCTCAATGAATAGAAAATTGATGTGCAGCCACTTGAACAACTTGAGGAAATGCTTAAACTTGTTATCTACTTGCCCTTTTCTTAATCTTGTGGGATAGGGGATTTGAGAGTGGCATTCCTGAAATGGTGCTTGCTTGGTCTAATTTCTCGTAACCTTTTTTTTTCTGTTGGTGGCATCTCCCCTTTAGTGTTCTTGTCCTATTTTCCCATCTCTTCTTCTCTTCCTTTCACTTCTCGCTTGTTACATAGGTTAATTGCTTTTATATATTCCCTTGGGTTGGTCTTTGTATTACTTAAGGTCTTTTGAAAAAGACCCTACAATTGGCCCGACTTGGTTCTCCAAAATCTATAAAGATGATTGTTGTTTCCTCAATGTGGTCTTAATGTTTAGGAAGTGGGTTTCATTGCTTTAGAAAAGCATATTTGTCAACCAGATGAACTTTGTGAGCATGCCTTCCAAGTTAATATTTTTTTCTGGGATGGCTAATACTGAAAGCTAGGTGCCACTACTGCCCCCGGGTACTTCAAATAAAATTTGGTTAATTCCTCCACCCTGGGTTAAATGTGTTACTATAGGGATTTCATTGGGCATGGCTACATTGTCCACAAAATCAACTTGTTCCATTGGCTCAAATTATGCCTATATAATTGTGTAATTAGTGGGTTTACGTCTCCCACCACAAGTGTCATAGTACATAATTGGGGCTGACTTGGCAATGGTTAAAGCATTGATCTTCCTGCTCAAAGCCTCCATGTTAGTTGAGAAGGTGTTATTTCCATACACGATATACAAACCAACTACCTTATTTTGCCTCCCATGTGTGTTCCATTGGTTGCCATTTATACCCATCTTCTTGAAAAGTTACTTAGCTATCTTTGATTTACTGTAAAGTGTCTCCCTACAACAGACATCGACCATCTGACAAGTGTTTTTGTTCAACCCATTGTAAAACATTTGCACCTTCATCCAGTCGGGAAAGCCGTAATGGGGATACCCTTGGAGGAGATCCTTTAACATTTCCCATGTCTCAAATAATGATTCTATGTCTGATTGAGTACAAGAGGATATATCATGGTGTAGTTTAGCAGTCTTGGCTAGAGGAAAGTATCTCACAAGGAATGCTTCTACCATCTAATTCTATATTGTGACTAATGCCTAAAGGAAATGCTGAGAGCCAGTTCTTAGCTTGACCATTCATTAATAACAGAAATAAATGGGGTCTAATAGCATTATCAAAGATATCATTAATCTTTAACATGTCACACACTTCTACGAAATTACCGATGTGAGCATTAGGGTCATCATCCTGGAGGCCATCAAAATAAACTATATGTTGAACCATTTGGATAAATGCAGGCTTAAGCTCAAAATTATTAGTTGCCACAACTAGTTTCATAATGCTATATCTTGTCCCTATTAGCGATATTCTTGAATAGTTCAATAATGTCTTCCAATGTTCATTCTATTCGGCCATATTTGTAAGCATTTCTGTGCTAGGTCCTTGTAGAAAGCTCTTTTGGCCTTTGATTCAAGAAACGCATTTCACAACCTTAAATGTAGGGTTTTTTTTTACTTCTCTATCCTCATCAAACAATTTTGTTAAGAAAAAAATTAATTAGATCAAAAGAAATAAGAAAAACAAAAGAAAAACAAATAAAGAAATAGAGAATTAAAAGGCTAAGTAGCAACTTCCTAGCATTCCTAATATTTTGGTCCTCGACAAAGATGCCTAAAACATAATCGCTCTCAATAAGGCATAGTGAAGTATGCTAGTACACAAGTTGATGAAGTAATATAGTATGCAAGAAATACAAGTTGTCAAACCCATAAGGACTAAAAGTTTCAGTATTAATCTCTTTTTCTTTCTTGTTATTTAGCTGGTAGATCAATGACTACTGAGATAAACTACATCTACTAGACTAACTAGATCTAGAAGAAGAACTCTAACATTGAACAACTAATAATGAGGGGGAAATCAGGTCATTGGAGAAGTTGACCAAAAATGGCTCCACATAAGATTTCAATTGCAATTTGATGTCAATATTGACTAAGTAATTGAGTTGTTGGACTACGGAGACTCTTGAAGTATTTCGACATCTCTTTTGAGAATACTGACACCTAATCACATAAGAAGTCAAGTCTAAAATATCTTCTCAACCTAACTTCATATGATTACATTAACATTTTGTGAATCTTTCTTCATAGGATTAACACACTTGCGGACTAACCCTAACTAGATGAATTCCAATGTCTTATTTTTAGGCACACTAGCTGATTTTCACTTGTGATAGATCTCTATGTCACATATTTCTCAATCTCAACACATAATCAAACACAGCTTTAAGGTTCTCAATATGAATAATCGAAGTCATCAAATCATATACAAGCAAATCTCAAACAACGCTATGTAAATCAATATAAATTGATATCCAATTACGAAAATTATCCTAGGTTTCACTGACATTCAAATACCTAAGGAGCTTCAAGTACTCATCCTAGGAGTACTCACAATACAACTAAGAAGAAAGAATATGGTGTACTCTCCGCAAGTGCACAGATCTTTACAAGTAATAAAGCGGTACCCTGTGAGGAGTAGGGTTATCAAACAACAGGGACTGGACTCCTAATACTAATCAATCTTCTAATGTCTAACTGGAACACAAATTCAGGGTAAGTGTGATAACTAGATAACCTAAAAGAGGAAAAGATAACAAGTTAGGGCTAGAAATAAACTAGGTGAGAACTGCAAGGATAGAGAAGTTCCTTAGACTAATCCCCTGGAGTAATGTGTATGGACTTGCTTCTAAGGTCTACCAGGTACATCCTAAGATCCTTGTGGGTGCTCAAAAGCTTTGTTGCATCTACGTCTATTGAATACGTCAATGGCTGCAAGTGTAACTACGGGCTTCATACGTGTCAAGTTTTGCAACTACACAAGGCAATCGCAACTACGACAATCCATACACGTCAAGTTTTACACAAGCATCTACGCAAATCAAGCACATCAAGTTATGAAAACACATGTAAAACACAAGAATACATTAGAAGTCCATAGACATTAAACCCATGTAAATCAACATAACATATAAACATCCAAGTTCATAGATCTGGGGCACCAGAGAATGATTAGCCCCTTATAGTTTTACAAATCAACAGAAGTCTAGGGAAAACAAAAGAATTAGAAGCCATAAAAGACTCTCCTCTTTGCTTCTCAACCACTCCGACGGTGCTCCGATGAAATCCTAGTGACTAAACTCCACTCCACTAGTGCTCTTGCACCATAGCTTCACTCCAGCCCCAAAAATGTAAAAGGAAAGATCTTGGTAGCCACCCCGAAGAAGAAGAATAGAAGACCATTGCAAATGACCTAGATCTGGGCTTAAAAGGTGTTTTTTGGGGTGAGCACGGTCGTACTTAGGTCGTGCTTTTACCCCTTGGAGTTCTCAAGAAAGTCTGGGCAATTGAATCAGAAATTCAACATAAGCATGCACGTGCTTTTCAAAGAGCACGCCCATGAAAGGAGCACTGAAACCGTGCTATTTCTCCAGAATTGTTCTATAGTGATTTGTTGCAGTAACTCAGATTGATACGGAATTCCAGAGATTTTCATGGGGAGAGAGCACCCCCGTGCTCAAATTGTGCTTCACCTATAACACTATATTTTGACCTCTTTTTCACACTGTACTTGTGCAGAATCCATTTTTTTTGCACAAGAACCTATTTTCCTACATAATTACATAATAATACCCATAGTAGCATCGAATTACAACAAATAAACGCTTAAAGACAAGATAAATACATGAAAGGGTATAAAAATATCTATATGAAATGCACTCATCAGAACACCAAAATATAAAATATGGACAACCTCATTGTTGCTTTAATTTTGAGTGACAGAATCCCGTTTTCAATCTTCCTTAATTGTTACGCCCCCATCTACTAAACTTGGCGTGCTAACAAACACCCACAAATTCACAAGGCATGGACCCTATAGGCATGCAAGGCCTCAGAACTGGTCTCACAACAGAAATATAACCTTCAAAATTACAACTTCATATACAAGTTGAATATAACAAGATTCGATTACAAGGAGGTTTTCTAAAACATGATTCAAATACGAACACAAACATAATGACAACCCATTTTTAGAAAGGGAACACTAACTTTCGCTAGCCCAATATGTTTCCCTCTGAAGTACTTACTCCTGATTTGAAAAGAATTAACAAAAAGATTATGAGCTTCACAGCTCAGTAAGTAACTCACTAAAAATAATTTGGAATCATATAGAATTTTAAAAAATCAAAATCAAATACAAATACAAATACAAATCCCAAAACAAAGTATAGCATTAACATAAGTGAAATTCGAAAAATCAAAGTGATTCGACAAAATACAAATTATCAGACAATCAAAAATATAGTAACGAACTACTCAAATTATCAAAATATACGTCTCCCAGATACTATGGCCAAAACAAAATATCAGAGTCATTTGTTTAAACTCGGTGACCCGAGTTAGAATTTCAAAGCACATTTGTTTATCCTCTGTGATGAAGTAAGAATATCAAAGGTAGTTATTCTTTCATTGACAAAGTAGTGTGAAATTATAGTCTCTTATCAGAGTTTCATGTCGACATGGTTAGTGATTAGCCCCTAATAATGAGGTTAGTGTATAGTTAACTAGACTAATAGCATTTAAATCAAAATAATTTTAATGTCTGAAAATGAGGAAAACACTAGAATTATAGATCAAGGATTTACAAAATATGCATTTGGCCAAAACTAGTAGCATTTATATGATCAGGCATTTTAGAAAATAGAGTTCGATTATGTTAAAAGAAACAGACAATATTAATGTTCCAATAAATAGGAGATAAATCCAAACATATAAAAAATTAATAGTGGGAAGGTATTAATTCAGAAATTCATTAGATAAATATCAACAAATAATTGGATAATATTTAACACATATTAAATAAATATTTAAGTATTTAAAAATAATTAAACAATACATTTGTAAGGTTTGAAAAATCTAGAATTTATAAATATTTACATATATCTATATAGATTTATATGTGGTTTTACTTACTTGAAAATCTCCCAACTTTAATCCCACACTTGTATGCCAAATATCTATCCTCCTTGAAAGTTCCTAAAAAAATATAAAATTTAAACTAAACCTTAACTCTTAGCGTATCTAATAACATATCATTAGTGTAAGTATAAAATATTTGATTCTAGATAGTACATAATCCTCTACTTTCTTACTTTGATAATATAAAGAATCACAGGTGTGATATCACGTGATAAATTTGGACAGCCCCACAACCCAATCAAAGAGGACAAATTCTAAAATGTACCTCTTTAATAGTCATCACCAACCTTTTTATATACATACATGAATGGATAAGCTAAGAACAAATACTCAGTTGAACACTTAGTTATATAATGTGTTAGAAATTCTAAACTAATGTCCTGTAATTAAAGGGTAAATAATTTGTAAATATATATATATATATATATTCTATGATGTTCGAAACCATAATAGAGTTGCATGAATGGTACTATCTCTACATTAGGAGCTTTGACCGGTCCACAATCTATGACAACCAATTATTTACCAAAAGGTTCAAAAGTAAAAGAATTTAAAACCTTGGATATAAAATAATAAGGGATAATTATATATATATATATACAAACACATATATTTTAAACAAGGCATGGAAGACTCTAACCAGAGAATATGGCAACACTTGTACTGAACTTACATAGAGTAAATTACGCTCGTAAGGGTGGTAGTAAGAGCCATCCTAGGAAGATTACGACCAGGCATTTACGACCTTAAGTTGGGCAGTAACATTGAGATAGAAGACCTTTACAGACAAAACTTACAAGCATAAGTCTGCCCATAAGGCATGCGACTGATCATCTCTAGCCCCTTATGGTATTGTTATTACGCCCATAAAGTAGCGGTAAGTTAGTAGGTATAAAAGAATCTGATGAGTGTCTTAAAATAATCTTTTGATGACAAAGCTTAATGAAAGAGGAGAAGAGTTTCTCCAAACTTTTGAAGGCGATTCATCAAGGAGAGGAGACTTACCCACCTTCAAGGAAGAGGATTGAAGTAGTCGGGGAGCACCTTGGTGGCATTTGTGGAGGAAAGGGGGAAGTTCATCAGCAATCTCAAGAGGCACAATAGAAAAGAGGGTTTTATGCTTTCAATCGTGTTTATCGTCTATTGTGAATTGCTAGATTATTCTCTTTGATGGAGAACTAATTTGTAGGTGTTTGGGCATAGATGAACTCTATGATTATTATTTGATTAACTTTTGTTGTAGATCTTTCATTCTTTTAAATTGATTTCTAATCACAATTATTCATTATTGAATTCAATTGAGTGTATCTATTGCCTTTATTTCTATTGTGGTGAGAGCCCTAGATTCATGTTTGATGTGCTTATGTAATGAGTAGAGAGACCCACCTAGTATAGGCAAGCCCTAATTGAAGCGGATTTGTGAGTAAGCCTTGAAATAAGGTACTTTAACAAGCCCTGATTTGAGAGTTCTCCCATAATACTTCTGAGTGAATTGACAAATAATTCCACCCTCTATACAATCATAAGGAGTAGTTATAGAGAGAGATCTCAACTTTACTGTATATGGGATTAAGGGCAATTACTTCGAGAGAAGAATTGTCTACACTGGTCCATTCTTGTTAAGAGTTCATAGAGTACAATGCGGTCATATATAGGATTGTCTGTATTAGCACCCTACCGGATTAGTTACTACTCACCTTGAGAAAGGGGTAATATATTTTAGGAATTCTCTTGGTTCAATATGGATTGCTAAACTTATACAACCATTGTTCTGGGCTTATGAAACTCTAGAGGGAATCTATACCCGAACGTCCTTTCCCTTGTTTGTTTAGCTATATTTGTTTCCTAGCACTTTTTATTCTTGTTTCTTATTAAGATTGTTTTCACATCACGTCTTTTTGATTGGGCTAGTTTTCAGATCAAGGATTAGTACTAGTAGACTCTATGTTTCCTATGGATCGATACTTTGCTTCTCAGCACACTCTATTACATGATGGGCATGTATACTTGCGTCCGTATCATTTCTAACTATGCCAGTCATGGCTAATATAATGCATGCACGCATTCACTACATCCACACATGATGAGCTAGAATGATAAGGGACAAAAGGCTGGGGATCACAATACCATGGTTCAGATTAAATATAAATAAACAAAGGGATAAGATGAACTAGATAAGAATATGTTTCAAAGATACAATGCAACTCACAAGGATTGAAACACCAATATCCGAAAAATCCAAAATTAATAACAGAGGTTTACCTAAAAACACCTCACAATCACAACATGGGTTGTAAACCACTCGACTCTGCCACCCACTCTATGAAGGTTGAAATGACAAGAAGCGAAAGGAGTGCTCAATCTTTGATTGCCTATAAGTTCTTGTTAGCTGCCATAGAGGAAAGGTAACGATAATCATGGTCTCACAGTGGGGATAAGGAAGAATTAATCGGATTCTGTTATTAGGATCCTAAATTAATAGATAAGTGTAAGAAAATAAGAAAGGTAAACATGCATATTTTATATTTGAAAATTTATTTTTAAATACAATGGCTAGGATCTAATCAGGGAGTGGGATCCACATGTATGTTGTGCTCCCTTCTCTCAAATCGGTGACGAACATTTATTGAATCTCCTTTATTCTTTCCTTAGGTCGGCAGAAAATTCCTCACAAAAACTGTTGTGGAGGCTTTTATATCATGCCCTAAAGTTATGATCCACATGGTTTTATATCCATGATAGATTATAGGGCCATAGATCCTTTTCCTGAGTCTAGTGTTCGAGGAGATCCATAGGGCCATGATGGAGGCGCGGATGGTCAGCCACAGGGTGTGATTATCCCCATGAATATGGCAGTGGATCTCTCTAATGATTCTCTACTTGAAATTCTTCTACTCGAAAAATGTTGGCGGATCTATGGTGGCATCAACAATTGTGGAGTAGGCGTGGATCTTCTAAGGAAAAAAAATTTTTAGCTCAACATTACTCCAAATTGCCACACGTTCTCTTCTTTTGCTTTAAAAGAGTTCATTAATATCTAAATTTATAAAAACAACAAATTAAGCACTACATAGAATAGAGTTGAATAAAAATAAGGTACATGCAATGTCCTCTAAACTTGATAAGAAAATATGTATAACTGAGCACTCATCAATATTCTTAAAGCAACCTTTCCAACTCTCATTCCAAACCCAAATAGTCTTATATCTGAGCAATCTAAATAGGAATTAGAAGTATCTTTAAAGATTTCTAGAATAAATTTAAAATTGGAATAATTTTCTAAATAGTCCCTCTATTTTTTCAAAGATGCCCTTCAGGTCCCTATACTTTAAACTGTAATCTTTTAGTCCCACTACTGATTAAATTGAGCAATGTTAGTCCCTATTAGGATTAGAATTTCGGATTTAGAAGGATTAACATGCCTCAATTTAAGCAGTAGTGGGACTAAAAAATTACAGTTTAAAGTATAAGAACCCAAATGTCACGTTTGAAAAAATAGAGGGACTATTCAAGGAATTAAACCTTCAAAATTAATTTGGAATCCAAGATCGAAACCTTAGATCTTTAACTCCCAATGATCTAGCACTCCCATGACTAATTTCTCAAAATTAATTAGGATTATAGCTCATAGGTTAAAGTTTTAAATTCAATCAAGGATAGAAATATAAGATCAAATCACACCTTAGAATTAAAAATTAAAAAAAAAAATAAAAAAAAATCATATCTTAGAATTTGAGATCCCTTTGGCCAACATACAGAGATAACAAGGTTGCTCTTAGCCTTTGGCTTGGGGGATTATTCTCGGAGAGAGAGAAGGAAAAGGAGGATTGAGTTCATGGTTATATGGCATTAACTAGAATTTGGATTCAGATCTCTCCTGCACTTTGACGATAATGATCTCCCTCTTATAGCCCACTAGCCAAACTGACATAGTTTTTCTCTCTTTGGAAGTTCATTCTCTTTTGTTAGATGACTGCACAGCTTTGCCACCTCTAAAGGCTCATTCTACTTCATTAGATGAGTGGGAGCAAGCTTACAATCTTTTGAGATTTTATTTTCATTTTTAGATGCATCGTTAAGTAAACTTTGCTATTTTTGGAGGGTCAATATACTAGATGACCCTCATTTTGATCCAGTTCTAATGGCCTAGATTAGGATAGGTATAACAGTTCAAATCGTGTTTGGGTGTGCTGACATTTTCACCATATCAATGTGCGTAGTATAACCTTTTTTTTATTTTAATTTTATATTTAATAAATTACTAAACACGCACAAAATAATGAGAGGTCCCGTACAATATAAATGGTCATGTATAAAAGATAAAAATAGAAAGGAGTAGAAAGAAAAAAAGCTAATCCTTTTGGCCCAATGTCTTGTCAATTAATTCAATAGCTTTTCTTTGTTAATAAACATATAGTTATTGTCGGGTCCTATTATAATTTTATATTGCAGTCTTCTATCATCTTCCTTCTAAATCTTTCGAGAGTACTTTCCAAACATGTAATTGAAACCAAATTATCCATGGCATTTGTTGGCTAAGAAGGGACTCTCCTTTTCCACGCTCCACGCCAGCTAAGCTATCAGATGATTATTATATCATTAAATTAAATTATCATTTCTTGAATCTAAACTAAAAGGCATGCAATATTGAATCTGAATTATGTTAGAACTGATACGAAAATAGAATTTATTTTTTTCTAAGATATGTTGACAAATCATGCTAGAACCACTAATCTTCTATCACATGAGTGGATGCTTTAGATGGGGATAAGTTTTTGACCTAAACCCTCAAACTTCTGTTTTAAGAGTTTTGTCCAAAAAAAAATACTATTTTGTTTGGAGAGCTTTTCTGTTGTAAGATTGGACATTGAAATAATATTTTCATCTTCATCAAAATATATGGTTTCAGTAAAATATTAAATATTATATAATAACTAATTGAACATTAATGAAGTGGGCTCTCATTCAATAGTGGTCAATGATGGCACTAATGAGATTCGATGCTTGCTTCCTATATATTCCAAGTTGATTTTGGCATCATATTCTTCACTCCTAGTAATGGGCCTCCACTTATCAATAAAGATAGCCAGCTAAGTGTCCATTTGTGTTTGGAATTTTTTATTTTAAATATAGCCAAACTTCACCATCATACCTCTCAATTTATAAGGAAAGGAAAAAAAAAGTTTTCCTACAATTCTTAATTTTATTAGGTGTGTTCGATGAATCAAAATAAACCAAATTGAATTTTATGGTTCAGTTTGATCTTTTTTATTCTAATTATATTAGTTTGAATAGGGGTTTTCACCATTGACACAATAATTGGCTAGTGGTGCTATTATCTCCCATGTAGAAGTCAAAGGATTTAATTCTCTCCAATAATGTGATTGAGAATTTTAAAGTATTTGTCAGGGATGCGTGAATACGGTGACTTGTACATATTGTCCTAAATAAATAAATAAATAATAAAAAAGTTTTTTCTAACTAGTTTAAGTTCGTCTTAGTTAGTGAAAAGAGCTAAAAAAATCAAATAAAACCAAATTTAACAAAACTATGTAAATCTTTTTTTAAAAAAATATTTGTTAAATCTTGCAATTCAATGGTTAGGAATCATATTTAAATTTTTTTTATGGTTTATAAGATAATTATACATAAAAAATTTGCATAAAACATTTAAGTTTCTTTGTAATTCAAGATTAAATTTACTTAATGTTTGAGAAGGGATTTCTTTATAATTTTTTTTTTTCTAATGAAAGGTTCCCCCATCAACTACTTTATGGTTATTTTTTCATATAAATAAAAAGATTTTTATTTTATTTAATTTGTTAAATTCTTAATTTGGTTCGCTGTTTCAAACAATTTTGTTTCCATTCATGTCAAGGAAATTTGTGACACTTAGTTCAAAATTTCACTTAAAACCTGTTCTAAGCCCATTCTAAACATTTTGTCTTAATCATGATGTATTTTGTCTTAATCATGATGAAAATCACAAGCAAAAGAGATATTAAGTCCTTCCTAATCTACAACCACTACCAAAAATAATAATAATAATAATAATATTAATAATAATAATAATAATAATAACCCAATTTAGAATCATCTTTTTAGTTTCTTAATTAGCTAAATTCATCACTTATTTATTTTAAAAATAAACTTTAAACATAAGATTTATTTCAACAAAACTCGCTTCTAATGGCATCAACAATGAAAATCACAATTACAAATTAGAATTAATTTGATTTCATTGTCCGTTTCAAATTTGTTTAAAATTCTCTAATAGAATCAGAAGATTTCAAATTTATTGTAAAATTTAGAAATGGATCGGAAAGAAACTAATTCTATTTTTGAAATTTTGAAATAAAATTTTACCCATTCTAAATCTATATCTAAAGGTGAAAGAAAAATAATTTTTATCACCAATCAATTTCTTAATCCACAAAATATTAAATAAATATATTGTGTTTGAAACAAATTAATTATTCATTTCTAATTAATTTATTTCCTATGCGTTTCAGAATGCTCAAGGGAAAAAAAGGCACATTAATAATAAATAGTTTTTTTCATTCATTTGTTTATATACACATACAAAATTTGTTCATAAATTTTTTTTGACAAATTATAAACAAAATTCTAGTCATAAGGTGACCAACATCATGATCTATTATTTGTTGAATGTGGATCATTTTTGGGATTAGAATTTCAGTTTTTAATTAAGCAAATTCTATTAGTTTACATATCACATTAATCTTTAGACATTTTCTAATATCCTATAATATTTTAAATTTCAAAATCATTCAAATTTAATCATTTTTAATTAATTAAGTTTATTCTAACAATACTTTTATACTTTTGTATAGCGTCATTTTTACCTTCCTCAAATATCCTATAATATTTTAAATTTCAAAATCATTCACATTTAATCATTTTTAATTAATTAAGTTTATTCTAACAATACTTTTATACTTTTGTATAGCGTCATTTTTACCTTCCTCAATATTCTCTACCACATCAACCTGACGCGGGGGATGTAGAAAAAAGGTGAAATGGTAATTTCCTTCCATTTAAAATGTTTGAGATATGATTTAAAAAGGCAGAAAATTTTTAAAATATTAGAGTAAGCAATTTGGAGTTTTTTTTTAAACTTCACTGGCCACTAAATAATTTTTCCTAAAAACACCTCACATCATGCAGTTATAGCGTAAACAACCCCTTATTCCTAGCACTCATCAATGGAATATCACTCAAGAAGCATTCTTCACTCCTGTATTAAGTATTATTATTGTTAGGTCTGAAGACTTGGATTGACATTATGTGACAAGCTAAAAAGTGACATGGCAAAGGAATGTGACGTGGCAATGATGACTTTGACAAAAATGAGAAGTAACAAAGAGGATGATGTGGGTAAACGTATGATGACATGACACATGAAGAGATGTGGACTAGAAAATCATGATAAATGATTATGTTTAGAGTTTTTCCTCTTATTTGTTCAATTGAAGAATAACAATTTTTGGAAAAAGCATAAAGGTAAAAGATTTCTATTAAAGGGAAAGTTTCTTAGAAATAATTCTATCTGTCTTTGATAAGATCCAAGATGATGAATTATATCTTTGATAAACTCTTTTATGAGAGATCTATTTTAAAGAAAGAAATTATTCGTTTATTGAGAGAAGATTGTCATCGAGTATAGGATGGTAAGAAGGCTAATTATGAGCGGAGCTATTCAAGGAGACCAATCACATATATGATAAGATGTGATTGAAGATTTGAAGATCCAAGTATGATTAAAATATGATTAAAATTAAATATGTATAAGTAAAGTGACAAAAGAATTTAAATTAAAAACTAAGAATTTACTAAGTGTAAGTTATCCAAATAAGTGTAGAAATTATTTTATATATAACGTTGTTGGTTGATAAGTCAATTTGGATATTTGAAACATAATTAAATAAATAAAACATTTTTATTAAATATTAAAAACTAAATCAAATCATTTCTTCGATAAAAAAAAGTCCACATTTTCATTTGTTTCTCAATTTTTTCTACCACACAAAATGGTTTATTTATATCAAGAAAAATAAAATCTCCACAATAAATCATTAGAGACAAGATATATATATATATATATATATATATATATAAACCTAAAGCAGAAAACAAAAAATATTATCAAAGAACAAATTTTAAAAGTATAATGACAAACAAATACACAAGAGAATTTATATATATATATATATATATATAATGGATATATAATGGAATATTGTGTAGAAAAGAAAATTCCAATCATGAATTTCTTTAGAATCAAACAAATAATTAGATCACTGACTCTCAAACAAACCAACAATTAAATCAATGGCTCCCAACCTCTTTGAAATAAAAATAAACTCTATATTTAATATGTTTTTTTAAATATGAATAAATGGCATGTAAGATTTGAACTAAGGGCCAATATTTGATATAGTACAATAATATATAAGAGTCCTATGTAGGGGATAGAATCCCACTTTAGATACGATGAATAACGGCTTATGAACTTTTTTATGAAAAGGAAAAAAACCAAATTAGAAAAAACCCACTGCCTTTCCCAAACTCCAAAATCATAGAAAAATTAAATAAATCAATAAATCTTAAATCACTAAAGAAACCACTGAAACAATGGACGGGAAAATACCGATTAACAGTTTTCAATAATCTCAATCATCTTCCATTCCTTCCTACATCAGCAATTAATCCCAACCTTCCTCAAACACCCATCAAGATGACTACTTGCATTAGATTTCATCATCAGAATCAAACAATAAATGATGTTTTTATCTTTGTATCTTCCGGATGAAGCTTTTCAAGCCAGAATCCTCAAAGACTTGTGAAGAAGAAGAAGAAGAAGAAGAAGAAGAAGAAGAATTAGAAGAAGAAGAAGAAGAAAGGGTGCTACGGCGAGGCACAACCTTAATCAATCTCTCCTTGTATAAGCGCAACCGCGAAATGCAGCCAAGGTGTTCGACGTTTGGTCTGAGATCAAGATCAAGCTCATCAATGTCTGAGAAGGATGAGTAAGACTCAACGAAGCGCTGGCCAGAATGGGCTGATACGGCGAGATAACCGCGTCGGGCCACACGACAGGCGAGTTTGCAAGGAAGCTTGAGGCAGCGCCAGAGCAAAGCGAGAGGGCAACAGACGCAGAGGACGCAAACGCTGGCGGCGCACTCGGCGGCGGTTTGCGAGCAGCGCGTGGGTTTGGGGAAGGAGTGATCGAGTGGAGGTGGTGGCGATGGGCCGGGGCGGGTGCCGGCAACGCATCTCATCCGGTGAGAATAATAAGGGTTGCTTTGCTGGGTTTGGTTTTGGAGTGTCGCGCACGCGGTCGAGAACTTGTCGCTGGATTTTTTTAGGTGGGTGGCTTGAGATGGAGGATATTCTACTGTTTCGGTTGGAGAACTTGCTGTTGTTGTTGTACGGGTCAAGTTGGGGATGAACCTTGAAAATAATGGTCTTTGACAAATTTGTGGTCTGATTGGAGTGTTGAATAAAAACAATAAATTATGAGGATTGACTAATTAACTTCATTAACAATGAGTCGAATGGTGTTTATTTTATTTTGTTTTGTTTTTATTAAGAAGGGTGTTTACTCTTATTATTGATTTTTTATTTTTTATTTTTTATTTATTCAATTTTTTTTTTTTAAGAAAAATTGCTATTTGTAACTTAGTCCTTTAATGATGTTTCAATAAATACATGGACATGGTTTTAACATGTCAAAACTACTTGATTTCCGTAGATAAAAGAACTCCTTCCTTGTATTTGCCCGTGTCCACATGTGCATATGTGATATGACCACAATACCCATGAGCTAATTGAACTGTGCATGGATGTTTGGAAGGAAATGAAATTTTCAATTGGGCAAAATTGATAATTAAGTCTAAACTAATTAAATTGGTTAACAATTGTAATAGATTTGGTGTAACTAGCTAATTGATTCCAAGTTATCAAAATAAATAGATGGTGGTTTTGTGTTTGGGTTTTAATTTTTTTTAATTAGATTTGTTTTGTGGAGGATGGGTTAATTCAGAATAAATTTAATTTGTACAAAACTCTAACCCAAAACACTCAAGGATCCCATATATCATAAATTACCTCTGTTCAATTATCTGATCCAAAATTTTGTTAATAAAACTAGACCTAAAACTAGAACTTAAAGTGGACCAAAACACTCAATGATCCCATATATTATTCTTTATATGACAAAAATAATAAAAACTTTTATCAATTGTAAGCAATATTAAAAAGAAATCAAATATTTTGAAAGCATCAAATGTCTCATTACTAATGAAGCTAGAGAGAAGATAGAAGACAATGAAGACTAGAAGAGAGGAGGAATTAAAAGAAAAATGAATGTATTTTCAAGGGATTAGATTAGGGAATTAGATATATATTTTTTTACTTTAGCCCATGCAAAATTTAAATTTATTAATGTATATATATAATTCTTAAATTGATTAAATTAGGGATTTGAATTTTTTTAATTTTAGCCTTTGTAACATTTAATTTATTAATGTACATATATAACTCTTAAAAAGATTAGATTGTATGAATTTGGATTTCTTTACTTTTTAGCCAATGTAAAATTTAAATTTATTAATATATATATACTGAAAAATTGGATCGGATTCTGGTATCCAGTTTTTATTTTCTAAACTCTTAAATTGATTAAATTAGGGATCTGAATTTTTTTAAGTTTAGCCTTTGTAACATTTAATTTATTAATCTACATATATAACTCTTAAAAAGATTGGATTGTATGAATTTGGATTTCTTTACTTTTTTTTAGCCAATGTAAAATTTAAATTAATTAATATATATATACTGAAAAATTGGATCGGATTCGGGTATCAAGTTTTTATTTTCTCCTGACCTGAATTCAATCCGGTTCTCATCTTAAAAATTTTGATCAGGTATCCATGAAATTCGAGTCGAGAACCAAATCGGATCAGGGTTTTTTGCTCACCCCTAGTTAGAGGTAACTGATTTATATAAATTTGTAGTACATTTAATAATAAATTTATTATTTTGTTTCAATACTTCACCCCATGCTCTAATAAGAACATAGTAAGCAATTTTAAAATAGGCCTTATATATATATATATATATAAAGGAGAATACATGCATCACTTAATAGCCAGTTAAGATAATACAAGTCTTATATACGAAGCAAAGAGAATGCAAATGTCAATTAATAGCTAATAAAGACAATACAAACCTTATATTTTCAATTTATTAATAATAGTTATGTGATAAACGTAAGATAAGATAACTATTCAATCCATATATTACATGGAGTCATACAAAGCCCAATAACCAAAACATTTGAAGCAAGCTATTTCCCTCTTGCCTGATTAAGCATTGCTTTGGCCTCTTTTTCTTTTTCTTTTTCATTTTCTTTTAGTGTAAAGAACATCAAGTAGGTATTTAATCAGTTTTAACTGCAATCAATATTTACTTTATGATTCTCAAACATGCTCAAATCATTAATTTTCATCAACTCATCGTTTAGCTTGACCATTAAGTCTCTAATAGATGCATCTTTAATAACTCAACTAGTCAACTCACTGAATTTATACATTTCCTTGTCAAGTAATTATATAATGGAATTATTAATTATCTTTGCAAATGCTTCTTCATCAATTTTGCCCAATTACTTTCTCTTATTTCTTGATGTTGGATTACTAATACGACCCGCACATTGCCCTCCCTCCCATTCTTTATGGTTGAGCTAAGATATAGTCTTGAGCATCATTTATAACTTTTAGAGTTTCTACTTCATTTTTGTTAGAGTAATACATACATGTAAATATACTGTACTTATATGTATATATCCCTGAGTATACATATTCATGTATACACCTTTCTTGTATTTATATGGGCTGGTTTTACTCTAATGAACACACATTCAATCTCTTCTCCCATCTTTTATCTATCTTGGTCTCAGATGCCAGCCAATGTTGCCAGATCTTTGCTGGATTTCAGTCCGGTCTATGACGTTAATGTTTTGTTTGGTCTTTTATTACCGACGTCAACATTTGCTCGGTCCACTTTTGCTGAACTCATCATCTATTGAGCCTTCTTGAAAAGAGCTTCACATTCCTCCATTCTCTTCCGGTGCCATCGTCTTCATGCCTTTCGTTCTCCGACATGCATTGCTTGTTCTCCGGCAGTGTTAACAACGTTGATAAGATCCTCATGAGCGTTGACAGCGTTGTTCGTCTTCATGCCTTTTTTTATAAGATCCTCACGAGCATTGTTTCGATCTCTGACAAGCGTTGACATCCTCGCTGTGAACTTTGTAACCCGCAGCCGTGATCTTTGTGCTCACTGTTGCGCGGCCCTGCGAACTCATCATCGACAAGCTTCTCAGCCGTGCTCCACAGTTGCAGACAAGCTCTCCATCTGACGAGTCTACATCAACAGCCTTTCCTTTTTCTTCATTCCCCAACAGGCGTCCTTTCTTTTAGCAGCTCAAGTCCCAAGCCTTTGTCATTATCCTTTTTGCTTTGATTCCTTCCTTTATTCTATTTAACAATATTTATTATTATTATTATTTAATATATATATATATATATGTATTTAAAAAACAAAAAATAATCCTGTGATTTGATTCTGTTTAACATCATCTATTATTATTATTATATATATATATTATAAAAAAATCCAAGTCGAGATTTGTTTGTTTCCCACTTACTTTATTCCCATCTCTCAAATTAAAAAAATGGCATCATCTTCCTTTGCTCCTCATTTCCTAGCTCCAGCCGATATCAAATTAAATGGTTCCAATTATAGAGAATGGTTTACTCTTGTTCGCATTATTTTACTCGGTATGGATCTGCTTGGTCATATCGATGGTACCTCTCCCCAACCATTCACCCCTAATACATCATGGACACTTGCTGATCACCGTACCATAATTATTATCTGTCAGTCTTGTGAGATTGATGTTCAAATGGAAATTGGACATCTTCCCACTGCTCATGAGTGTGGAAACACTTAGGTCCTATGTTTGAGCATTCCAACTTTTCTCGTTAGTATGCCATTTTGCAAGATCTTACTCACATCTAGCAACGTGAGCGTTCTGTCAGGGAGTATGTTAGTGACTTGCGGTCCCTGTGGCATCAAATTGATTCATTAGAGGAGTCCACTTGCCTGACATGCACATGTTGCAAAACTCGCACTTAGTCTCGCCAAACACTGTGTACCTTCAAATTTTTGATGCGTCTTCTTCCTAATTTTGAGGCTATTTGTAGCCAACTTCTCAATCGGGACCCTCTTCCATCCTTTGAAGATGTTATTCATAGTATTATTGCTGAAGAAACTCGTCTCAGCACATTGTCTTCATAGCTTATCCCTACAAACATAGTTCTCGCTGTCACCTTTCCACATTCCTCTCGAGTACCTTCTGACCTTTCTATGCCACCAGCTCCTGCTTCATTAGCCTCTTCTAGGTCTTTTGTCATCTGTTATTATTGTGAGCATCCTCATTATATGAAGAATCAGTGTCTTAAGCTTTAGCAACGACAACAGCAACAATTATCACAGTCTCGTTCTTTGCCTTGATCTCCTGCTTCTTCCCCTCATGCTGCTTCTGTCTTAGCTTCAGATTCTCCTTCCTATGCTGATCTTCTTTCTCAGGTTACTCAGCTTACTAAACAGATTCATGAAGTTATATCCTCAAGAATTTCAAAAGAGAGATTTCATGGGTAACTGTGCTTTGATAGTCATAGGACTTGTTTTTTGGTGAAAGTGGTTAACTACAATTAAGCAATATAATAAATTGATTTTATCAAAATAATTAGGATATGTGCTGAACTCTCCATGTAAATTAGTACTTTTAGACAATTTAATAAGATTAGTATATGGGAGAAAGATTTCTTCAAACACCACATGGATAGATATATCTTTTAATTTGGTTAATGCAAGCATTAATTTTTCTTATGAGATGGACTGTGTCTACTAAATTGAGGAGACTGGAGAAAAATGAAGTCCTATATAGGGGTTTAAACAGTCATGCCAAAAATGCCTTAAGCATGGGAGTGCTTAGGTCATGATTATCTTAAGTTTTTAATAAACATACATAGAAGATGAATAGTTTCATTTACTTACCTTGGCTCTCACCAAGTTGATCACGAGCTTTCTTATCCCATATTAATGCCATGTAAATTGCTCTAGACCTTATTTTCATTCCCGTGCTCTGAGGCCATTTAGCCATGCTCTTGAGAAACATGCCCTAAGGACTGGATACTTAAGCCATGCTGACCAATTATCTTACTCTCTCTTCTCCCTATAATTTGCACAGCTAGAACACAACTATTCTAGACCTGCACACTTCTTAGGTGTTGTTCTAGTGATAGTTCTAGACCTGTTTACACCTACATTGATATACAACTTTAAATAGATCATAAATATATGACAATTGAGCTTATGAGAAAGCATAAATTCACTAACAAGCAAATAATTGAAAGTCTCAAGACTACCAAACAAAATAAATACAAAACACATAACACTACACCAAACAAATTGAAATCAAAGAAAAAAAAGGTGAGACTTGAGTTGCCTCTCAAGAAAGGCTTGTTTAATGTCTGTAGTTTGATGTACTTGCAATGCTTAAGGGGCTCAATCAATTGGAGCCACTCTTTCTTCATACTTGTGGGGACACTTCCAATGGTCTTCATACTCAAGCAAGAGATAAGTTCATGGTCACCAAACTACTAGTTAAGGCTTTAGTTCTTGTACTTAGAAATGGTGATCTTTTCTTCTTCTTTCTTCCTTTCTCCAGTTTCTTCTACAACTTCTTTTCCTTAGGGGGCCCTTTTTCCTCATGACTGGTTTGTGTCTTTCCCAGTTGAGCATATTCCATATTCAAGTCCTCCAATGGGTTCTTGAGTAATGAGTCCTATAGAAAATAATCAACACAATCATCAATGGTGTCCATATATTAACATTAGTCATCAAAATCCATAGGATACTGATAAGTGCTTGTGTATAAGTAATACAAAGTATACTTTTCTTATATTGAGCATTACTTTTATCAGATTTTATAGCTCATTCGTGTGTATTTATGTTCTTTTGTGCATTTAGGGTTGTGGAGACAAGTTTGGGAGAAAGGAAGAAAAAGTAGATCGCGGACACAGTTGTTGATGAAGTTCGTAGATCGAACAAGGGTCAAGGCACAAGTTGTGCTCATAGACATATGGGTGTGTACCAACCTTTGTTATGCTCAAGTGAATACACAAAATGGAGGGGCACAAAGGCAGTCACACTCATATGTTCTGACTTTTGCAACATTGTTAAGAACTTCGTCAATATGGTTACATTGAAGACTCGACGTGATTTACTACATGGATGTGGGCCCAATCATGTGGCCTCGATGAAGAAAGTGAATTCAGGAGTATTTCGGTGAAGTACTGTATTAAATCACTGTAGCAGATACTGTTCATAGTGCACAGGAAAACGCAACCTAGATATTTACACGGCTGTGTGAAAATTCCATAGGGGCGTGTGGATGCCTGATTTCAGCCCTATAAATACCTCTTTGAGAGTTCTATATGGGGATCTTCTTCTTATCTTTTGCCCATCTTCTGGGTAGAGTGTTACTAGGGTTTAGAGAGATTTTTGCTGGGTTTTAGGAGTGGTTCTACGACATTTAACATCGAGTTCCTTTGGAGGAGAAGGTGTGCCCTAGGTTTGACAAGGGAACCTTTGAAGAAGACAAGGTGGCTCCTCAGGACCATCGATACGGACGACAAGGGGGTTTTCTCTATGGATTGCTTGCACTTACTTTCGATTTCATTGTTGACTTTGTATTGCTCCATGGAGAGCTAAACCCCTAGTGGGTTCTTGGACTTGTAATACTTAGGATGATTTTGTTTCATTGACTCTTATTATGTTTCCTTTAATTGATGTTTTAATTAAGTTTCAATCTCGTGTGCTTGTTGCTTTGATTTTCCGTTAGGGTGACACTAGGCTTGAGAATCTATCTAGGTAATCCTATGAAGGGGTGACAACTTCATTAGGGTTAGACTTAGTGAGATTGAAGAGGATTGAGAGGGTGAGTCAAGAGGTAGCAGAACGCCCCCTTTCTCTTCCGACGTGATTTATCCTACCTTCACGTTCCAAGAGTTCTTTGCGGTCGTGATAGAGTGAAGTGCTATGAGACAAACTCTACTAGGGCTTAGTTGCGCCAGCGACAAAGGGAAGTGTTGTAGTATTCCTTAGTGATGGGGCTTAATTGTGACTAGGGGTCTTTCGCTTGGACCAAAGGGTTAGATCTATATTTGGGAATAGAGTTTATCACTTGGAATCCCTAGAGCTTCAAGAAGTCCCACATAGTGATCTACCACATGGATGTGTGCCCAATCATGCGGCCTCGATGAAGAAAGTGAATTCGGGAGTATTTCGGTGAAGTATTGTAGCAATTTACGACAGCGTAACACTGTAGCAAAAATCATTGTAGTAGTTACTGATCATAGCGTGCAGGAAAATGCAACCTGGAAATCCACACGGCCTTGTGGAAATTCCACAGGGGCATGTGGATGCTCGATGTAAGCCTTATAAATACCGCTTTGAGAGTTTTATTTGGGGGATCTTCTTCATATCTTTTACCCATCTTCTGGGGAGATTACAGCTAGAGTTTGGAGAGGTTTTTGCTTGGTTTTAGGAGAGGTTCTATGGCATTCGACGTCAAGTTCCTTTGGAGGATAATTATTGAAGGAGCTTTTGTCGGCATTGATTCTGCAAGATGTGCCCTAGGTTTGATAAGGGAACCTTTGAAGAAGACTAGGCGGCTCCTCAAGACCATCGATGCGGATGACAAAGGGGTTTTCAAAATGGATTGCTTGTACTTACATTCGATTTTATCGTTGATGTTGTATTGCTCTATGGAGAACTAAACCCTTAGTGGGTGCTTGGACTTGTAAACCTTAGGATGATTTTGTTTCATTGACTCTCCTTTAATTGATGATTTAATTGAGTTTCAATATCGTGTGCTTGTTAATTTGATTTTCCCTTAGGGTGACACTAGGGTTGAGAACATATCTAGGTAATCCTATGAAGGGGTGACATCTCCATTAGGGTTAGACTTAGTGAGATTGAAGAGGGTTGACGGTGTGAGTCAAGAGGTAGCGGAACGTCCCCTTTCCCTTCCGATGTGATTTATCGTACCTCCACATTCCAAGAGTTCTTTGCAGTCGTGATAGAGTGAAGTGCTAAGAGACAAACTCTACTGGGGCTTAGTTGCGCCAATGATAGAGTGAAGTGTTATAGTAATCCTTAGTGCTGGGGCTTAATTGTGACTAGGGGTCTTTCGCTTGGACCAAAGGGTTAGATCTATATTTGAGAATAGAGTTTATCACTTGGAATCCCTAGAGCTTCAAGAAGTCCCACACAGGTATAGTGTAGAGGGCTAGTCATGGTTGACCTTAGGTTTGGGACCATGTGTCTTTGGATTACGATGACTCATTAAACTTCAATTAAGAGATATAATATTAGTCTTGCACTTGAAACAATAGTCTTTTGGTGAGCATTGTCCGAGTACCCCATTTTACCATTGATTACCTTTCTTTCTTACTCTTGCTTGTTCTCTTTTCTCTCTACTTTTATTTGCATTGATATTTTAAATCAACATCACAACTTCGTTTTTATTATAGTTAAATAGCAACACTTATGTTTCCAAGCAACTATTCCCTGTGGATTCGACAACCCATTCACTGCGGTATTTTATTATTTTGACGACCCGTGCACTTGTGGTACACACACGCAAAGGGTGTGTTAGATACCTCAAACCATCCTGTAAGTTGAATACAACTTCCTTATCGCCTATTCTTAAGAATCAATTATAGCCTGTGAAATAACTAAGAATGATCTTCCCATAATTAAAGTTACATTCATCTTATAATCCAAGTATTTTAATCACAAAGTCCATCGAGAAGATAAATTTATCAACCTTAACATGCAGATCTTCAACAATCTCCCTTGGATGATGGATCCATCTATTGGGCAATTGGAGGGTCATTTTGGTGGGCTTTGGTTCTCCTAAATACAACCACTAAAAAATCTTGTAAGCCATTAGATTTATGCTTGCTTATAAGTCGGCTAATATCTTCTCATCCAACAAGCCACAAATAGTGCAAGGAATTATGAAACTCTTCAAAATTTTCTCCTTCTTTGGTAACTTGCTTGTTAGGATGGTCTAACAATCTTCACTAAATGTCATTGTGGACACCTCATCCATATTCCTCTTAATGGTTAGCATCTCCTTTAAAAACTTGACATATATAGGCATTTTGTGACGGGGCTTTAATGAAAGAAACACTGATGCGAAAATTCTTGAACATATCCAAAAAATTCATGAATTACTCATCTTGTTAGTCCTTCTTCAAATTGGAAGGATATGGAGTCCTTGGCTTGTATTCTAGCATAACTTATTGCTCCAGTTCCTTGCCTTTACCTTTAGTAGTCCTTTGTGCTTCTATCACACATTCCTCAACCTAAGAAAGTTTCTTCTCCATATCCATAACTAGATGCTCTTCATGCTTCTTCTATTATGGAAGGGCTAGTTCCTTTCCACTCCTAAGAGTGACCTCTATGATTGGCTCACTATGATTTATCTCCGTGTTGCTCGGGAAACTTCTCTGTGGCAATTCTACCAAAGTCTTTGCCATTTGAGCCACCTAGTGTTCCAAATTCTTTGAAGAGACTTGTTGATTTTATATGATAGCCTCTTGTTTTTAGAGTTGAGCAACATTGAATTGAATATATAGAGCAATCAACTAATCTAAGTTAGAGACTTTATCCTTGAGATGGTTGTTGCTGAAAATCATGAGGTTGACTTAGTCTTTATTCACCCTTACCCTTGTCCTCAATTTCTTCAAGAGAAGTTTGGGTGCTTTCTTTGCCCCAAGTTGTATATATTGCTAAATGAGTCATTCTGGAATCTGGTAGTATTACCAATATAGTGAACTTGTTCAGTTGACTTTGCACTTGACTCAGGGGCTGGCACATTATACTAATATGTCCTCCATAAGGCCCACAACTCATAACTGGAGATGTTTTTGTGGGAGTGTCATTCCATCTAATATCTTATTAATGACTTCTACTTGTTCTGCCAAAGAAGTTAAGGCATCAACCTCATAAATCCCTACTGTCTTAGTTGGTCGGGCCCTCTTTGAATACCATTGATACCTGATAAGTGCTAAACTGATCATATTTTCTATATCATTTACATTGCTTTTAGCATGAAATTATACTTGTTTGGCATCTCATTAGTATGAAATTTCATTCTTTTGTTCACAAGGATCTTTATTTCTGTTATTGGAAGAAAGAAGCAAATTCAATGATGTTTTAAAGCAAAATGAAACAAGTTGCTGAAGCAAAATTGCACCATAAATCACAATGGGCAGAAATGAGCTCACTGGGTAGCATGAGCTTACTGAAGCAAGTCTACACTTACCATTACCGTAATCAAGCCATGGCAACATGAGCTCACTGGTAGCAATATAGAAGCCATAACGACCTCATAATAGCCTCACAACGGTAGTTGTGAAGTCAATAAAGGCTGTTATCAAGACACATAATGCCCAAAGACTATGCCAGGATGCGACTTAGAGCCCAAGCAACAACTTACTCACAATGGGCATCACAACGCCGGTGGTGAGGCCGTAGTGGAGTCGATTACTATAAATACCCCAGTATTCTCTAAATTTGAGGAGATTTTTTTGTCGAATAACCTAGGGCATCCTGGTTTTTGGAGATCTAAGCAGTGAGAGACGATGTTTCTTCCATATTCCAATGGATTCTGATGGATTTCTCAAGACTACATCAAACGAGCATCATCAAAGAAGATCGCACATAACATGCATCTTCAAAGATCATCATTAGAGGGGTGTGAGTGGAACACATCATCCAGAAAATCTTAGGATCTTCTAATCCTCAATCTTCAGAGAACTATTGGAGGGAGTTAGTCTAGCAATACATTAAAAGCTTATTTATTCTTTATTTGGTCTTGTGGTTCTCTTGTGCTTTGATGTTTTGCTTGTTTTTATCCATAACAACCTAATTCTAGGGGAATTATATGTCTAGGTCCCTCGGTTAATATTTATAAATCTTGATTGATTAATACAAATTGTTCTAGTGTTTGTAATCATTACATGATTTTAATTGATTATTACATATTGATATGGATCAGAAGGATATGCCCCAATGTTGATGACGCCCATGTCATTATAGATCTATGCATGTTCTAAGAGGTTAGGTATAGCTAAGCTTCTAGATTATGGATTGATTGTCCCTTGGGCTAATTGTCTAATTGGTCTCTTCTCGTGGGATTCTCGCACTTAAGGACAACCTAGGAGGCTGGGGTAGAAGAGATTTCATCTTAAGTTCCTAGTGGTTTAGACCTAGTCGCCATGGCTCATTGGGGCTAGTAGGCCTTTGAATTCTCTCGGTTTGAACCTAGAACACGATTGACACTAAACGACTATCATAATTAATAATCACGATAACTATAGTACTTACTCCCAATTCCTTCTAAGTGTGCTTAATGATGTCTCTAATTGTATTGTTTAATAGTGTTGTACAAGTAAACTAAAGAAAAAACATAAATTATTAGGCTATTGATTAAGTGAAAAGGAAGTAATAGGTGGCTCTCGCCGTTCTTCGGGAAACACAACCCTCGTGTTCACCCATGAGGTATTACTTAATGACCCGTGCACTTGCGGTATAACAAACCAATTGTAGTATACTTGCATGCTTATATATTTGCATAATTTACACACTCATAACCCGTCTATCAATACCCATTAGTGGCAATCTCCTTAACCAACTCATGAGTGGTATCAGGAGATTTACAGCATAATGATTACCCCATGGCAGTATCCAACATTTGCTTAGTGGCAACATTAGGACAATTATAGAAAATATACACTTGCATCTTGTCCACTATGTTGTGCTGTAGGTTTCTTCTCAATAATTCCTTGTATCTCTTCTGTGTATCATTGATAAACGTCTAAATGTATGTATTTTATACATATAATTTATGCACTAGTTATGTACTCTTTAATCAATCGATGCCCTTCGTGTGGTTTAATCATTTTTATTTGTGTTACAAGCCTAGAAGAAGCCTAGGTGAGTCCAAGAACACATTTGGGAAGAAATCTACATCAAAAACTGTGTTTTAGGGCCTCGGGGTATTGTAGCGGTAATGTAGCAAACACTGTAGTAAAATGGGATGAAGAATTTGTGAAGTCTCGGGTTTTGTTGACAAGCAACCTGACGGCCGTGAAGATGCTCGCAAGCCAGATGAAGAATCCGTAGTCAATCTAGCAGGTCTACTATAGTAGTTTTACTGTAGCACTTTACGAAAATTTTGGTAGAAATCCCTAGGCTCTGATGGGCATCTTCAAGCCCGTGTACCAGGCTATGAAGCTTTCTCGGAAAGACCTTTAAAAGAGGATTTTAGGGTAAAGAAAGGGATAATATTCTTCTTAGGCCTCTTGGGCTACCGCACCACCCTTCTTGGCGGTAATTTCTGGCGATCCATTATGCAAAACTTCACCAAGAGGGAGGCAAATATTGGAGCAGGAGATACGGAGAAGATCCAAGGCATCAAAGCATCGTTTGAGGGGTGATCTCTTCAATCCTTCAAGATTTTTTCTTCATCCATCCAAGGGGATCTAAAGCTGGAGGGAGTATTTCTTACTTCTTTTCTTGTTTATTGTTCCTTAGAGTTGTATGAGTGTTCCTCTTTCATGAAGAACTAACTTATTTGTCGTTTGGACATGATGAACTCTAGGGTTGCTGATAACGGCCTTTTGCGTATGAACCGCAAGTGCACGGGTTTATCAAAGTAATAATACCCTAGTGGGGGGTAGTCGTATCCATAGGGAATAGTGATAAAAAAACACCAAGATTGCTATTTAACTAGAATGAAGATGAATTGATAATGGTGTGAACAAAGTCAATGAAAATGGAAATAAAGAAAGAACATGAAAGAGACGCTATAAAAATGAGAGGAAAGGCAATTGATAGAAAAGTGGGGTACCCGGACATTGCTCCCCTTAGGACAATTGCTTCAAGTGCAAGACTAATCATTATGTCTCTTAACTGATGCTTCATGAGTTATGGAAATCCTAAAATACACCGTCCCAAACCTAAGGTCAACCGTGACTAACTCTATACTAGGTCCCGGTGGAGAAATCACTCAGTCTCAACACCTCACACTGTGCAAAGTTGAATACAGCTCTAGGGAACTCCAAGTGATAAACCATATTCCCTAATATAGATCTAACCCTTTGGTCTAAGCGAAAGACCCCTAGTCACAATTAAGCCCCAGATACTAAGGATTACTTCAACACTTCATTCTATTGCTCGCGTAACTAAGCTCAGCGGAGTTCGTCTCTTAGCACTTCACTCTATTGTGACCACAAAGAACCCTTGGAACGTGGAGGTAGGATAAATCACACTGGAGGGGAAAGGGGACGTTCCGCTATCTCTCAACTCACCCTCTCAACCCTCTCTAATCTAGTATTATCTAACCCTCATGGTGTGTCACTAATCCACAAAGGTTACAAAGATGGATTCTCAACCCTAGTGTCACTCTAAGGGAAAATCAATTCAACAAGCATTCAAGATTGGAACTCAAAGACATCAATTAAAGAAAGTATAAGAAAAGGTCAATGAAACAATAACATCCTAGGGTTTACAAGTCCAAGTACCCTCTATGGGTTTAGCTCTCCATAGAGCACAATACAATCAATAATGAAATCAAAAGTAAAGATATGTAATCCATGAATAAAACCCCCTTGGTGTTCGTGTCGATGGTTGTGTGGAGTAGCCTCGTCTTCTTCAAAGGTTCCCTCATCAAGGCTAGGGCACACCTCGCTGAATCGATGCCGATGAAAGTTTCCCCAATAACTCTCTTCTGAAGAAACGCAGTGTTGAAGGCCATAGAACCACTCTAAAAACCTTGCCAAAGCCTCTCTAAATCCTAGCCGCAGGCGCCTCTAAAGATGGGGAAAAGATAAAGAAAGGATGGAAAGAAGGATCCCCAAATCGTCTGAAATCGCGGCTTTAAATAGGCTAGAATCGGGCATCCACACGGGCGTGTGGAATTTGCACATGCCCAGGTGAATCTGCAAAAATTGAATTTTTAGCGGCCTATGAACATCATCTGCTACAGTAAATTGCTACAGTGAGCTGCTATATTATATGTTACAGTACTCCTCCAAAATACTCCTGAATCCACACTTTTCATCAAGGCAACATGATAAGTGCTTGTGTGATAAGAATACTAAGTGTTCTTTCGTTGTGTTGAGAAGTACTGTAGCACCGTACTGCAGAAAACACTGTAGCAGGGTATTATAGAAAACACTATAGCAAAAATACTGCAGCAGTACTGTTTACAGCCGGCCGAGAAAACAAGAAAACAGAGAATTCCACACGCCCGTGTGAAAAATCCACATGGGCGTGTGGATTCCCAATTCTAGCCCTTTAAAAGCCGATTTCAGCCCAGATTTTAGCATTCTTTTCTTAATCTTTTCCCCAACTTGAGAAAGGACGGTGGCTAGGGTTTTTGAGAGATATTGGCTTGGGCTGTGGAGAGGTTCTACGGCTCTGACATCGCGCGCCATTTAGAAGAAGGTTAGTGGGAGAGCTTTCGTCGGCACCGATCCGGCAAGGTGTATCCTACGTCGAACAAAGGGACCCTTGCGACGAGTAGAGGACTCTCCATAAGACCATCGCCATGACTAACGAGGGGGTTTCTATGGATGCTTTGTTTTTTCATTCGATTTCATTGATTGTATCTAGCTCCATGGAGAGCTAAACCCCTAGTGGGTACTTGGGTATTTGTGAACCCTAGGATGTATTCGTTTCATTGAATCTCTTTATTATGCTTTCAATTAATTGATGTTTATAGTGAGTTCCAATCTTGGAGACTTGTGACAAGTTCCCCTTGCGTATATCCCGCAAGTGCACGGGTTTGTCGAAGTAATAATCCCGGATGAACGGGTATCGAATCCACAGGGAGTAGGGAATAAAAACACTTAATCCACTTCTTAGCTATGTGAAAAATCAGTAGTGATAAATGTGACAATGATTCAATTCTCAAAAGTAAAAACAACAAGTAAGAGAGCACGAGTAAAGGAGGAGGTAAGGCAATCGATAAAGATGTGGTACTCGGATAATGATCCGCCTAGGATAATTGTTTCTAGTGCAAGAACCCTCTATTATGCTTCCTGATCAATGCAATGGCGAGTCGTGAAAATCCTTAAATACATAGCCCCAAATCTAAGGTCAACTATGCCTAACTCTATACATGTCCCGGAGGAGAGATTAGATAACCTCTCAACCTCGCACTCGAATAGAGTTGCAATGAGCTCTAGGGATTCCAAGTGATAAATCTCTTCCTAATTATAGACCTAACCCTTTGGTCCAGGTGGAAAGTCCCTAACCACGATTAAGCCCTAGATACTAAGATCACCTCAATGCTTAACAAAGGGACCCATGCGCAACTAAGCCCCAGCAGAGGGTCATCCCTTAGACCATTCACTCTATTATGGCCACAAAGAACTCGAGGAACCAAGGTAGAATCTATCACATCGAAGGGAAAAGGGGACGCTCCTGTACCTCTCGACTCACCCTCTCAACCCTCTCCAACCTAGCTTTTTCTAACGCTCGTGGTGTGCCACTCACTCATAAGGTTACCTACAAGAACTCTCAACCCTAGTGTCACTCTAGGGGAAATGTTCATACAATCAAGCATTCAAGGTTGGAACTCACAACAAACATCAATTAATTGAAAGCATTATAAAGATATTCAATGAAACTAATACATCCTAGGGTTCACAAATACCCAAGTACCCACTCGATATTCCATGTAGCTAAGTACAATCAAAGAAATAGAATGTAAAAGCAATAAATCCATAGAGAAACCCCCTCGATAGTTGTGTCGATGGTCTTGTGGAAAGTCCTCTACTCCTCGTCCAAGGATTCCCTTGTCCGGTATAGGATACGCCTCGATGAAAGCTCCCTCACTAACCTTTTTCCAAAGGAATGACGATGTTGGAGCTGTAGAACCTCTCTAAAACCCTTGCCAATACCTCTCAAAACCCTAGCCGAAACCCTCTCTCAAGTTGGGGAAAAGATGGTGAAAAGAATGCTGAAATCGTGGCTGAAATCGACTTTAAATAGGGCTGGAATCGGGCATCCACATAGTCCTGTGGATTTTTCACACGCCCTTGTGGAATTTCCACACGGGAATGGGTAATTTCCACACACCCGTGTGGATTCTCTGGAATTGTGATTTTCGGCCGGCTGTGAACAGTAACTGTTATAGTGATTTACTATAGTACCTTGCTACAATACTCTGCCAAAAATACTCCCGAATCCACTTTTCATCGAGGTAACATAAACGGGCACACGTTTATGCCGTGGATCGCTTTGCTTTTTCAATAACGGATAAGTTGATGGAGATCTTGTTCTATGTGCATAAGTCGGAATGCTTGAGTGTGACTGCCCTTGTGCCCCTCCAAATGGTTGTGCAAACTCAAATACGGGGAGGTTGGCACACACTCTAGCATCTCGCACCTGACTTATATCTTCGCGTTTGAACTTTAGCAAGATTTCCTCCAAAATCGGTGCATTGTGATCCACATTGGCTTCTTTCCTTCCTAAATGGTTTCACAACCCTACCTGCATAAAAGTAACATAAAAACACACATATTAATGTAAAAACCCGAGAAAAGTAATGCTCAACATAAGGAAAGAACGCTTCGCATTCATATCGCACAAGCACTTATCAACTTGATTGTATGAATACTCCCCTTGAGTGACACTAGGGTTGAGAGTTCTTGTTGGTAACTTTTGTGAGTGAGTGACACACCATGAGAGTTAGACAAAGCTAGATTGGAGAGGGTTGAGAGGGTGAATCGAGAGATAGCGGAGCGTCCCCTTTCCCCTCTGGTGTGATCTATCCTACCTCCATGTTCCAAGAATTCTTTGCGACCATAGTAGAGTCAACAGGCAAAGGGATGACCTTCCGCTGGGGCTTAGTTGTGAGTGCAACGGAGTGAAGCGCTGAAGTGATTTTAGCACCTAGTGCTTAATTGTGGCTAGGGATCTTCCACCTAGACCAAAGGGTTGGTCTATACATAGGAATAGGGTTTATCACTTGGAATCCTTAGAGCTCATTACAATTCTATGAGAGTGCGAGGTTAAGAGGTTATTCAATCTCTCCTACGGGACATGTATAGAGTTAGGCATGGTTGACCTTAGATTTGGGATCATGTAATTAAGGATTTTCATGACTCATTGTTTCATCAATTAGGAAGTATAATAGAGGGTTCTTGCACTTGAAACGATTGTCCTAGGCGGATCAATGTCCACTCATCTGGGATTATTACTTTGACACCCGTGCACTTGCGGTTTACACGCATATACGGACGTGTCAAGTTTTTGGCCTCGTTGCCGGTGAGTAGGCGTTTAGAGATACTTTGCACTTTGTTTTCTTAGCTATTCATTTATTCTATTTCATATCTTCTTTTCTATTATCGTCCTGATTTTTTTTTCTTTCTTTTGGTGCAGCTCCAGGTTATGACCTGAGAGAACCCTTCGATATTGATTGAAAGGAGATCCCGAGCTCGAACGTACATTTAGAAGAAATGTAAAAGAACCTGTGCAAGAACAGTCTAATCTAGCTGATTTGGAAGTAGAAGAATCTGAAAACATGGCAGAAGAGAATGAGCAGCAGCTGGATATTATCTGATTATGCCAGACCTTCAGTATTGGGGACACAATCGAGCATTGTGCGTCCCCCGATTACAGCTCAAAACTTCGAGCTGAAGCCGGCATTCATCCACATGTTGCAACAATCCACACAGTTTAATAGTTTGGCCGATGAGGATCCGAACAGTCATATAGAGAACTCTCTCGAGGTGTGCGACATTCTTAAGATAAACGGGGTAACGGATAATGCCATCAAGTTGAGAGCCTTACCATTTTCCTTAAAAGGGAGGGCGAAGTAGTGGCTACACTCATTACCTAGAGCATCAATTACCACATGGGAGGAGATGGTAGAAGCTTTTCTTGCCCATTATTTCCCTCTCAGAAAATCTGCAAAGCTTAGGAATGAGATCTCATCCTTTGTACAATTGGAATTGGAGTCTCTATTTGAGACGTGGGAAAGGTTCAAGGAGCTCTTTAGAAAGTGCCCGCAACATGGATTCCCGGAGTGGATGATTGTTCAGAACTTTTACAACGGTTTAAATCCGAGTACAAGGCAACTCTTGGATGCGGCAGTAGGAGGTACCTTAGGTAGCAAGACCCCCGGTGAGGCCCGTCAACTAATTGAAGAAATGGGGTTAAACAGCTACCAATGGAATGGTAGGGAGAAGAAAAAGGTAGCCGGCCTTCATGAGATAGATGCAGTAACCTCATTGGCGGCTCAAGTGGAATCATTGAGTAAGAAGTTAGATCTCCTAACTTCAAATAGAGTGGCGGCCATGACTACTTGCACCGGGTGTGGTGGAGGACATGCTCCCTCTGATTGCTCGATCTCTATTGGTGATGCATCTTTGGTTGAGAATATCGATTTTGTAGGTAATGCTATGAGGAATCAAGGAAACCTATACGGCAACATCTATAATCCGGGTTGGAAGAGTCATCTCAATTTCTCATGGAGCAACCAAGGTCAACAAAAGGCCATGGGGCCACCGGATTTCCAACAACAATAGCAAGCTCCAAACATGGAAAACAGAGTTTCAGGTTTGGAGACCCGAATGAATGATTTGGAGAAGGCCTTAACTAGGTTTGTGCAATCATCTGATACAAGGTTCCAATCAGTTGAGGCTACACTTCGCAATTACACCGCCTCTTTGCATAATCTTGAAAATCAAGTAGGACAGATTGCGAAATCCTTATTGGAAAGGCCACAAGGAAGCTTGCCGAGTAACACCGAGACCAACCCTAGAGAGCATGTGAAGGCAATCACTTTGAGAAGTGGTCGAGAGGTTGAGGGTAAGCTTCCGAGTGAGAAGCCCAATGAACACGCACCCGAGGTTATAAAGGTTGAGAAGGGAGCAAACAAAGAGAAGGAGGTGGCACCACCACCTTTCAAGCCAAGAATCCCTTATCCCTCTAGAAGAATGACCAAGGGGATGAACAGTATAAGAAGTTCCTAAGTTTGTTCAAACAACTCCACATCAATATTCTTTATGTTGAGGCATTGGCTCAAATGCCTAAATATGCAAAATTCTTGAAAGATTTGTTGACCAACAAGAGGAAGTTGGAGGACAGTGCTTCAGTGATCTTAGATGCTTCTTGCTCGGCGGTGTTGCAAAAGAATATGCCAAACAAGAAGAAAGACCCTGGAAGCTTCATCATTCTGTGTAATATTGCAATTTGGGTGAAGAAATGTCAATGGCGGACTCAGGGGCCAGTATCAACGTCATGCCATACACCTTCTTTCAGAAGCTAGGCTTGGGAGAGCCTAGGCCCACTCGGATGACTTTGCAATTGGCAGATCGAATAGTGAGACATACGAGGAGTATCATTGAAGACGTGCTTGTCAAGGTGGAGAAGTACATATTTCCTGTAGACTTTATGGTGCTAGACGTCGATGTGGATGCGGATGTACCCTTGATACTTGGGAGGTCGTTCTTGCAGACTTCCAAATCATTAATTGACATGGACGGCAGAGAGTTAACATTGAGAGTTAGAAATAACAAGCTCACATACCGCCTTGCTGAAGCCATGCGGTATTCTCTTGATTTTGATGACACTTTGTATTTTCTAGACACTACTGATGAGATTGTTGATGAATATATGCAGGAAATGTTCAATCCCGACCTGTATGAGGCTTTGTTTGACCAAGAGGTGGACAATGAAATAATCATGATGCTTGGTTCGATGGAAGAAGTACCATCTACCCCAGGGATCATGAAGAAGGTGCTCTGGAAGATGAAGAGGGCTAGGAGACACCGTCGGAAACGCTCCAAGGCTGTTGGAGACGTGCACGAACCAAACAAATTGGATGAATCATTGCTAGGTGGTCCCAAGCCTGATAATTCCCCCTCTATCTTCAAGAGACTTTGTTCATCATGTTTCCAAGCTATGGGTAAGAGGGAAACCTTTATCTATGAGCCCTCGTGAGGTTAGACAAGGTACGTCAAGCTAAGTGACGTTAAATAACCGCTTCTTGGGAGGCAACCCAAGTGTTTAAGGTTTTCTTAATTTGGTAGTTTAGTGTTTGCTTGAATAAATTATTGAGTGTTGGTGTCTTGATTTGTAGATGCTTTTGCTGTGATTTTCTTGTGGACTTGTAATTTCACTGTGTGTTTTTATGTGAATTTGATGAAGTGTTGGTCGTTTAAGCTATCTATCATGTTTCTCACTGGTTTAGTTTCCATATTAGGGAAGGCTCTTAGTGTGTAAACATGTTCAGAAATTTTCTGCAGAGCCTGCAGAGTTTTCTAAGGCATCCAGAGAAAACACACAGGCGTGTGGAATTAACACATGCCCGTGGTTTTGTATTGCGAGCTCATCCAGAGAAGACACAGGGGAGTGGACTCAACCCTGTGAACGACCTTGTGATTCTCGCATGCCCGTGGGTAATTTCTGCATGGGCGTGTGATTTCTTGCAGAAACTTAGCAAACTATTTCGAGAGCACACAGGTTCGTGGACTCGCCCTTGTGGACGAACTTGTGAAATATGCACGGGCGTGGGTAATTTCCAAATGCCCGTGCGGATCTCTATAGACGAGCTATCTCCATCCCGAGAAGACACAGGGGTGTGCGGCTGCCCCTGTGAGTTGGGCTTGTGAATGCCCACGCCCGTGCGGAATTTCCACACGGGTGTGTAAAACACTTAGCGATTCTTCTCGGGTGGACAGAGAAGCCACATGGGCGTGCGGCAGCCCCTGTGGGTCGGGTGCACGGGCGTGGGTATTTCCCACATGCCCGTGTATTTGCGTTTAGAGGCAGTGAGTGTTTTCCTGAGAGTGAACAGGGGCGTGCATCTGCCCTTGTGAAGCTTTCTGTGAAGACGCACGGGCGTGGGTAATTTTTGCACGCCCGTGCGGTTGTACAGAACGCCAAGAGGCATGAGTTTTTTTTAAAAGGATTATTGTTTCTCTTTACCCTCATAACCTCCATTCATCTGAGAGCACTCTTATATTGTTTCCCGTCCTTGTATCACCGATTTGGAAGAATTTTGTTTGGTTTTCCGGCCGATTCTACGTTCTCTTATCTCAACTCGTCGGTAAGCCCTATCTTTGAGTTCCTTCGCAAATTCATGACTTACATCGATGAAATCAGTTAATAATGGTTCGTTTTTATAATTAGAATGATTGTATACATTTAGCACAAAGTTAGCAACGATGTAATAGTGCATTTGTGGATTTTTGAGGCGCAGCCGTGCGTTGTTCACGCCCCGCGGATCCACACGGGCATGTGGAAATTCCGCAAGACAGTGTGGAATTCTGCAACATTCCTTAATTAACTTGTTTGATTGATTTTTTTTTTTAATTTTGCAGATTATGGTACCCAGGTCAAAGATGCAAGCTGATAAGCGACCGCGAGAGACGTCTCCTGAGTCCGAGAGCATGAGATTCACCATCCCCGAGCACCAGGCTCGATTTGAGCGTCTGTTGAGACTTCGGTTCTAACAGACTCGATTCTTGGACACGAGTATACTGAAAGACTTGCAGCAGGGAGATGAGTTGACAGATGAGGTTGAGGATCTCGTTTCGGTGGGTGGTTGGAGGCAGTTATTGTCGATTAGAGAGCCAGCCATCCGTGAGCTTACATTCGAGGTCTTGTCATCATTTGAGTTCGACAGATCCTATGTGAGATTTGACAGCCTCGACGTCATTTAGTCCAGAGCACTTGGACATCACTATAGTCTGAGTATCACTCAGTTCTCAGTTTGGCTCGGCTTGTATTAGGAGACATTTATAGACACTGATGAGTGTTCTCAGTTATCGACAGATTATCCTGTAGCCTTGACCCCGTAGAGAGCTTACAGAGCATTATGTGGTCAGGGCCAGTATGAGCGGGGGGTATCCAAGGCCACATGTCTTTCCCAACCTGCGTATCGATATCTACATGCCATCATGAGCAGGTCGGTGAATGGGCGTGGTGATATCACTGGCGTTCTGAGCCAGCAGGAGCTTCTATACTTGTATTCGATGATGCAGTGCATACCGATCCATCTAAGGCACATGGTCGCAGAGTACATTTGACATTAGGGCCAGTATGCCAGATTGGGAGCGATCTTCTCTAGTTTATACATTACGAGATTAGCTCTGGTTATGGCTCTCTTGGGCGCAATTCGCGGGGCCGAGAAGACGAGTATACCTGCGCTCCTGAGCCTGGAGATGATGAGATTGATGGGCATGGTTCGCAGGGTTCGGACGGGCGTTTATGCTCTAGTGCTATTGATTCCGGAGATAGCCGAGGAGGAGGATGATAATGTCGAGGCTTCCGAGCCTACCCCTGAGCCTCAGCCAGCATCGATGGAGACTGAGGCACCTCTGATGGCATAGGATCCACCCCCCAGACACATATTTTCACCATCTCGAGCCTATGATCACTTTGAGAGGCTCGAGAGTGTTGTGGGGGTGCTTCGGACAGAGATTGCTGAGATTCGTTTAACGCAGGCCACACAGCATACAGAGTTCATGGCACGTTTCGACATGTTACAGCGGATTTTAGAGCGAGACGTCGCCTCATCATTTGTCCTGCGGTCGAGAATTCCCACGGCATGTCCAGCACCTCCATCCCCTATTCCAGCACCGGTTGACCCACCGTGTACTTCATCACTAGCACTAGTAGTAACAGAGGAGCCAGAGCACGACACCGACACTTGATTTGTTTTTTTTTTCTTTTCTTTTATTTTACTTTTGCACTTATATTTTGGACTTGTATTCTCAGAAAGGACTCCCCTTATGAGTTTATCTTTTATTTTGCTATCTCGAGTTGTATTCATTGCTTCATCTTTTATATACTCGAGTTGTTTTATTTTTATTGAGCTTCACTAAACCCCCTCGTGTATGCGTGCAGATGGTCTTGTCATCATGGGAATTGAGAACTTTGTCATGGGCACGGCCAAGGTGTTTCGGCACTTGGCCGTGTGAGCTTCACAACCTATTGGAACAACACTCCCAAGGACTTATCTCCATCAAATGCAACACTAGGAGTCAGGGGAGTATTGTTTTGATTGCTTATCCCACATTTGAATTTAATTGATATACATTATGAGTGAGCTTACATGAGTACATTGGGGATAATGTACAACTTAAGTGTTGGGGGGATTTTTAATAGTGCA
>NC_052490.1:17327808-17408184 GCF_009730915.1 Dioscorea cayenensis subsp. rotundata
GATGTATGTGTCTAAATGTAGGTGTTTTCATATATATATATAGTATGCACTTTGCATGTATTTTGTGAGGTTTGATGCCCGTTTCGCGCTTAATCGTCTATTATTTGCTTTGTAGGGCATATGGAAGCCATGGAGAACAAGAAGATATCATTTTGGCAAAAAGAGAAGAAAAGCAGAATTTTCATACTACCCCCATACTACCCAAGTATGGGGGCCGTATCTGAATAGGGAAATGGATTGATTTGGTGTTCGTCCAGATTTCCATACTACCCGAGTATACGGGGCCGTATGGAAGCCGTATGCACCCGTATGGAACGCGAATCTAGGGTTTCTGAGTGCTATACGACCCCCATACGACCCCTATACGGCCCGTATGCCTCGGGGGGTATATATACTCACTTTTAGGGCTGATTAAAGAACTTTTTGCTTGCCGACTTTTGGGAGATCATTTGGGAGATTTTGGGCGACCTTGGGGAGGAGAAAAAGGGCGAGAAAGCTAGAAGATCATTCAAGCCCAAGGTCCAAGGCTCTCAAGGCAAGAAGGCAACATCATTCAAAGGGGAGATCGATCACGACTTGAAGGAAGGAGAACCGCGGCTAGAGGAAGCGTCATTCGGCATTCCTTTGGCGGGGGAAGTGTCATTCGGCATATTCTCGCCTCATCCTTCACCATTTCATCTAGGGAGTGTCATACTATGTCTTTGTTTCATGTTTTGCTTGATTGTATGCTTTGTTATGAGATGATGACACACTAGACCCCCAAGGCCACCGGGTGTTGGTGAACCTTGGGGGGTTTTATCATGTATTTTGGATGATTACTTGTTAATTCTATGCTTGGGTATTTTTTGAGATCTAATCCATTGTTTTCAAGCTAAGTGTTACACCAAGGAGAAATCCGTAGCTTTTTTATGAATGATGCATGTAGATGTGATTTGCTCGCATGTATTAGGTCATGAATGGATTAGAAGGGGATTCTTGTATCATCACGCCGAGAAATCGGGTGTTTGATAGCCCTCCATGTAGGTTTAATCCGAAGAAGAGTAGGTTTATTCCTAAGCGAGATTTCCTTGTACTTAATGCAATCGTAGGAATGTAGATTTGGAAGAAATTCCTATCTATGTTCGTATGGGATTAGGGTTCAATCGCCGAGAAATTGGGGTTGTTCTAATCTTGGAATCTCATGGTCCAATTTACCCTTGCATCTTTAAATCATCATCCATGTTGCATGATAACCCCTCAAGGGGATCCACATCCATAGGCCTTTGCACTTCATTGATTCTCTTGCTTGCTTATTGCTTGTTCTCTCTAATTTGCTAGCAAATCTTGTGTTTAGTTTTATTTGTATTTAGTAGAGTAAATCCATCACTTAAGATCTTAGGCTAGATAATAGCTCGAGAAGGAGTAATAGGAGATCCTTAGCCCCGTGGAATACGATCCTCGTGTCTTTGCACGAGGTATTACTTGGCGATCCCGTACACTTGCGGGGAAGCGATCAACATGTAGAATCAGAACAATTCATCCCACACACATATGCACGGTGGTATCTGTACGATGTTGTACTCAAAGTCTCCATAAAGTAGGTTAGTACCTGTGTTATTCAGAAGCTAAAGGACCATCCCCTATACAGGGTTGTTGACATACAGCGGGACATATTGCATGAGCATGGAGTCAACCTATCGTATAAGCATTCTTGGTTTGAGAAGTGTTTACTCGAGGCATTTTAAAGGGAAGTGAGATAGTGAGCTAGTAATTTGTTGGTATAATTTGTAGGCTAGGTGGTGGAGATGAACTCAAGCAACATTGTTATTATGAGAAAGACTGTGAGGGGTTTGGATGTGTTTCTTTTTCTTCCATGCTTGTGCCATTGGATTCAAGATGGGTTGCACGCCATCATTATTCCTTGATGAAATTTACTCGCTCAAGAAATATACAGACATTTTGTTGGGTGCAATGGATAAAGAAGGAAATTAAATATTTTTCCATGTATCATTTGTTATCATTGATAATAAAATTGACCAAAACTAGATGTACTTTCTCCCTACACTCAAGGATGAATTGTATGGGGATGATAATTATGAAAAGATTATTACATTTGTACCACACAAGTCAACACTACTACAAAAGTTTTTCCTTCTTCCTCGCATGCATATTGCTTGTAATATTTAGAGGTAAACTTTATTAAGGGGAACATCAGACATGGCAAAGCCTTAAAAGAAGAGTGTTGGATTATTTTTATCAAAAAAGTATATGCGTGCACATCTAAAGAATATGACAACACAGTTAACAACATTTATCTACACTGGCACAAAGGCATCATTGGCTACATCAAAAATCCTATATCGCTCACTAATCAAACTATTTGTTCAAAGAGGAAAAATGAGATGAGATGTACTCCAATGTGGTAGAGTCATTCAATGCCTAGATTAACGAGATGCCCCACCATTTAATCATGGTGGACTAAAGAAGGTAAGGTTCCAATACCCTTCAAGTATATTATCTTAATCATGTATTTACTATTATAGATTAGTGATTATATTACGATGCACTTCCATTTATTACCTTAGCTTTCCACTTGAAAGCGACTTCACACTTAATAAAACCAGTTTCCCCCTTTTATAGAGTTTCCATTTAATATACTTCATTTCCACTTATTATGTAGAGTTTCCACTTAATATATTGGGTTTCTCTTTATTATTCTTTATTCTCGCGTAGGATTTACTTTTCCTGTGTAACCTAGGTTCAAAAGTATGAATATGATGCATTTCTCCCATGAACATTCTAGCCACTAGGAGACTCACATTTGCCCTAACATACACAAGAAGCTTGAGGAAATTATAGTAGAGAGTTGTAGGCTCATGTTCATCATTTTGACAGGGATTATTGTGAGGCGGTTAACCAGAACAACTACACTATCAATATACACTATGAACATGCTCATGTCATAGGTGGGAAGTCTATGGCATCCTTTGCAAACATGCTTGTACTATTATAATGCAAATGAACATAAGTGTTCGTTACTATGTCGATAACTACCTCATCTGAAGGCTTACAACTTGATGTATGCAAAGGTCACTTCCCCAATCATGGATAATGATAAGCTAATAAATGATACCTGTGACCTCCTTTATACCCATTGACCACAAAGAACCCACTCAATCATCTATGACATAAGAGGATAGAATCACAATCTTTTGATGTCCGCAAGTTGCCCTGCAGTCCTTTCCATGACGTTGGTCACAATTAGAGATCTTGTAATGCAATGATAGGTAATGGAGCAAGGATAATTTATACATGTACATATACATTTTTTTGGTTAATTAGAAAAAACAAACATTTTACAAGCAAAATAAGCAATAATGAACAATGTTGAGTGAGAACATGATGTAATAAGTAGATAAGTAATATAATAAGCAATAACATAAAATAATAAGCGAAAACATAAAATAATAAGCTAAAACATCTAATATTAAGTGAGAATATTAGGTAATAGACAATATTAGGAAGGAACAATCAATAATAAGTATGAAAATGATATAATAAGTGTCACACCCCAACCCGCGAGCCCACAAGATGCGACAACAGCCGCGACAATCCTAAGGAGGGACGCCCCATCTCTCAACCCTCGGGATGCCTCAAGGCTATTAAATAATCCTAGAATTCAACAATATCTAACACAGATATAGAGTGGAGAAGCACAATGATACACAGCGAAAGTAATAACAACAACAACAACAACAACAACAACAATGACAATAAGTACAGAAAATAAAGAGATGCATAAACATGTAGGAAAGAAACATCGACAATAGTAAATGCTCATACACAAAAAGTTTAAGAGTTGTTTAAATACCAAAACCATGAAACATAGTTTTCAACCTACTAGTGGATCCAAGACTCAAATAACTTGTTCATGACCAAAATAATGTACATGAATAGAAAGAGAAACAAAGAAGATAGGAGCTCAACACGCTGCCACACAATCGCACCAAAAATCTGTAATAGATTGGCAAAAGGAAAGAAGGGTGAGCAACCATAGTTACTCCGTAAGGGGAGGTTAGCACAACTCTAACAAAAAATACCAAAATAATAATCATGAATCACCAAAATAATACTTTACTAATAATATAACTAGTTTAGAACATAATTACTTTTAATAGTAAACTTTGTCACAATATAATAAAAAGAGAGTGCGAAGAAGGCCTTTTACCTCAACTAGGGTTTTACAACTTCGAATCCACAAATACCAAACACAAGGTTCAAATTATGAAAACAAGTTAAACATGAAGCCAATCTTTCACCATAAAACATATAAATCAAAATAGTTCTAAATATAAATATAACAAACTAAATAATATGAGTTTTGAAATAAATAAACAAAATACTCATGCCAAATCAAATATGTGGGAGACTGCCTTCCTAAGAGTGACAGTTGGGCTTCGGTCGCTCACCACAAATTCAAGATGACACTAAAAATGAAACACAATGGGATAAGTCTCAAACTCAAATGCAAGAAAACATCAACTCAAAAGAATAATTAACTCATAACACACCCAGCATGAAATGGTCTAAAAACCTCTCCAAACCTTCGCCGTGGCCGCGTCTAGGTTTAGCGGCGTCAAGGTACTCATGTCCTTGACATTAACCCATCGGTTCACCATATGGAACTTGAATGATGATTAATCCAGTTGTAGATTTATATTTTCAGGTTGATGCTATCACTAGAAAAATTGATCAATTTATCAATGTTCATCAACAACACAATCCATATCGCATCAACTATCATCCAAATCAAAGGAGCTACCCAAACCTCTTGTGGGATATTGATGGACAACAATGGGAAGCACCTCAACAAGAACTTCAATGGGATGAGAAAGTTGAAGAAGATGTACTTCGGTTGGAAAGAGTGTTACCAAGATTGATTGAAGCAACCGATGCCCGTTTCCAAAATATTGAGGCCACATTAAGTTGTCACGATGTCTCCATCAAAAACATTGATCATCAATTAGGAGAGGTCTTGGACATGCTTGCTAAGAAAAAAGAAGAATTTGAACAAGCAAGGCAAGTGTCTCCGGGACATGATGAGGCCATGAGCACAATTGAAGAAGTTGGGCAAATTGAGTACATTGGTGTGGAAAATGAAAAGAAAGAAATTGAATATCATTTTGAGATTTTGGATTATGTGAATGAAGATTATGCTTGTGAGCGAGGAAATTTTCAAGGGGATTTGCTAGTCTCATGTTCCTTTCAAGTTGAAAATCACAAGAAGAAACAAACCCCAAGGTAATGGAACAAGCATCTTTCTTTAGGATTGATCAACTCTTACAACGCAAGAAAGTGACTTTGGGAAGGGAAGAAGATGTGGGTAGGAGATTGAAGCCATCCAATGACCCACCTATGCTAAGCTTGGACAATTCCCAACCCAAATTGTTTCCTTGGAGGCCAAAAGTAAGATGGTTGGACTCTCCAATTAATATTCCACCCCGACAACTAGATTCTTGGTTTAAAGGAAGTAGCTATGCAATGTCTAGTCGGGAGGAACACACTCTTTTCAAGCCTCCATAAGGTAAGGAAGAGGTACATCAAACTTAGTGACGTAAAACAAGCACTTCTTGGGAGGCAAACCAAGTTTTTAAATGTTTTCTAGTTTAGATTTTCATTTCTACAGTAATAAATTCATGAGTGAGTGCTTTGATGAATTTTTGTTGGTGTTGAAGTTTTCATGGAAAATTTTGGTGATTTAAATTGATTTTTGTGTATGTGGCATGGTTGAGGGTGTAATTCATGTTTATAGTTGAAGAATTAGTGTTAATTAGAAGTTTGGAGCCTTGCGTGGACTGTCTGCAGAAATTTTGCAGCTCACGCGGTCGCGTGGAATTTCCACGCGGCCGTGTACAGTTCCCATGCGGGGGTGTGGAATTTCCACACCCCATGTGGCTTATAAGAATATGAGGGGTCACTTTTCATTATCTTCATCACATACACTCTTCATGTCCCACTTCTCCATCTTAAAGAATCTGAACTTTTGAGCACAAAACTATGTTTCTTCAACTCATTTGAGATTTAAAAGTGTTTTGCCGGCATTTGCATTAAGTTTCCTTCACCAATTTGCACCGGTAAGCTTCATCTTCTCCCATTTTCTCCATGCTCTTATTTTGCCAATCCATGAATTTTTATTGGTTTATAAGTGTTGTTTTTCATGGAAAATTTTGTAGAAACACTTTAGAATGCATGGATCGAAAATTTTTGGAAGAGTTGGAGCCCAATCATGGCTTCTTGGCCATGGTTGGGCGCCCACGCGGGCGCGTGGCCGGCCCACGCACCCGAGTGGGCTGGCGAGCCGTTCGGCGGCGCGCCCATGCGGGCGCGCGACCAGCCCACGCGCCCGCGTGGGCTAACCAGCCGCGCGGCCGAGCATCCACGCGACCGCGTGGCTGGGCCACGCGGTCGCGTGGCCTTACTGCCAGGCCAAGCCGCGAGCCCACACGGGCGTGCGCCCAGCCAACGCGCCCTCGTGGGCTGGCCAGCCGTGCGGGCTGGGCCACGCGCTAGCGTGGCGCCCTTGCCGGAGACCAGAACGTGCCCATGCGGGCGTGTGGCTTCCCCACACGCCCGCGTGGGCTGGAAAAGTACCCAATAAGGCCAGAAAAGTGCTTGGCTTGCCCTCCACGCCCGAGTGGAGCCCTGTACTCATCAAATTCATGCTTAACTGACTTCTTTTGAAGCTTTATTTGTAGGTATGACACCAAGGACCGAAAAACTTGTTCCGAAATGCTTTGATTTCATTCGGTTAACCTTGGATAAGAACATTCTTTTGGCACACCGGCAACACCAGAAGACGACTTCAATTATTGAGGCATCCCACTCATGATTCTTTAGTTTCCTTTACTTATGTTTTCATTTTTTTTTTAGTTTTTCTTTATTTTATCTTTTAGACTTTAGTTAACTTTGTGTTTTGTTTTGTTTGTGCGAGTTTGTGCTTCATGTGTTTACTTATAAGAACTTGTACATCTTTTCTATTTTGTTGAGCTTCACTGAACCCCTTGTCTATGTGCAGATGGCCTTGAGAGTGATGTTGATGGTGTTTTAGTCATAGACACGATCAAGTGCTATTGTCACATGGTCGTGTGAGCATCACAACCCGATGAACACAACAAGCCCATGAGTTAGACTTCACCAAATGATTAATGAGGAATTCAGGGGAGTATTGTTTTAATTGCATTCCCACACACATTATGCTTCCATTGTTATTATTTTTATTGTGCTTGCATGCGTACATTGAGGACAATGTACATCTTAAGTGTGGGGGAGGGTTCACCTTATACATGACTTTTACTTGTGTTTTCATGAGCATGCTCTTGTTACCAATGAAGGTTCACCTTAGGGTTAAGAGTTTAATTCTTAGTTTTTGGAGGTTATAAACATGGATTTTATCATGCTCTAGTTTTCATCCAATTTTATTGAATATTTTTGTCCGATTGCTCTTTGTGCACTTTTCTCGCTCATTAGACCTATGAAGACTCTAGTTCATTATGTTTGGGACTTTAGTGTGCTAGTGTTTATATAAAAAAAAATAGAAAAATCGAGAAAAATCAGAAAATGTTGAAAAAAAAAATTGGAAATTGTTTGTACATGGGGGGTGGAAAGAGCTACCACCCATGATGTATGTAGCTACTCTCATAAGTCGGATACTTGTTATGCCCTAATGAGGGAAAGAGCTATCTCATGGGATGTGTGAAAGCTACCATCCTTTGTAGAAAGAGCTACCACCTCGAAAGTGTGAAAGCCACTCGGGAGGCATCTTGGGAAAAAGCTACCTTAGAGGATTGTGTGAAGCTACTATCTATTCTTTTTGTTTATAAATAAGTCCCATGTCAATAAGAACTTGGTAGTGGACATAGTGTTGACATGAGTTGAGTTTTTCACACACACACGCATTCAGATTTTATCACATTCATTTTTGATTCGATTGTTTGCTAGAGCATTGATTGTTTTGTCTAGTGTTTGATTCTCTCCATGACTGTAGAATTTTATTCTTGTACTCATTTGGTGAACCTAAGGCCAAGCACTTCTCTTTTCTTTCCATGAGTTTAATGTTTAATTTTTCTTGAGGACAAGCAAAGACTTAAGTGTGGGGGAGTTTGATAAGTGCTTGAGTAGACATATTTTTATATATGTTTTACATGCATTGAGCATTATTTTTGCCATGGTTTATGTCTCATATTGTGTATTTGGTGTTCTTTTATGCATATAGGTTGTGAATGCCTTGAAGAGTAAAAAGGAAGCAAAGATAGGCTATAAAAACACAATGTTGGGAGTGCTTGTTCAATTCAAGGACCAAGACACGAGAGGAGTTCATGAACGTGGACTTGTGTGCCAACTTCCAAGAAGATTCAAGTCAATTCACTAGTTGGAAGGGCACAAAGGCAGCCACATCTTCATGTTCCTTCTCTTTGTGAAGATTGCAAGACCTCTCAAAGATACGTCAATGAAGAAAAGTTTTATAGCCTACCACATGGACGTGTAGCAATCTCACTATAGCAAAATTACTGTTCATGCGCCCGCGTGGAAATTCTTGCAGCCCACGCAGGCGCGTGGAAAATCCACACGGGCGCGTGAGGGCACGTGACAGACATGATCTAAGGCTTATAAATAGAAATTTTGCCCTATTCTTTCTCATCTTTTGTGCGGCTCTTGAGGGGTGAGACGGCTAGCATTTGGAGAGGAGGTCTTTGCGGCTTTGGAGGCACTTCATCACCAACTTTGATCGATTCCTCCTCCGTCATAGCATAAAGGAAGCCACCGGTGAACCTAGGTTCGGAGTGGGTCCTTCAAGACATCGAATCTCTCCATCAAGGCTATCAGTTCATATATAAGGGGGTTTATTTCTATGGTTTTAATGTACTTTCATTCATTGATGGTGTGTTTTGTATGTTGCTCCATGGAGAGCTAAAACCCTAGAGGGTATTTGAGCTTGTGAACCCTAGGATTCTCATCTTTTGTGGATTTGCTTAGTGTTTCTATTTAATCCGAGTTTAATTAAGTTTTAATCTTGATTGTCTAATGCTTTTTTGCCTTATTGATCTTTTGGTTATTTGGTTTGCATGATTTGTTACCTTGGTGAGAGAGAGGTCTCCATTAGGGTTAGAACCTCAAGATTGAAGAGGGTTGAGAGGCGAGTCATGAGATAGTGAGCATCTCCTTTCCCCTCCGATTGGTGTATTCTATCTCCGTTTCTTAAGCTCTATGCAACCATATTTGGTGTGAGGCGTGAGATTGAGAGATTTCTTCAGTGGGACCTTGTAGGGGGTTAGGATCCTTCGCCGGGAATTAGGGTTAGATCAATCTTTAGGAATCGGATACACCTCTTGGAATCCCTAGAGTGCTTTGCGGTCATATGTGGTGTGAGGTGTTGAGATTGAGCGATTTCTCCACCGGGACCTCGTAGGGGACTAGTATCGGTGATCGGGAGGCTGGATCCGATTATATTTGGATATCCACGATTTAACTTACTCTTCATAGGAACACTTTGCTTATCCGGTACCTAATACCTGAATCCTAGGGGGAGCATTGTCCGAATACCCCACTTTTACTGATTGAGATCTCCATCCATTTCACCCTTGCATATTTATCTCCGGTATTCATTTCTTCGCACATTAGATCACCACACCTTTCCATTTATCATTAGGCTAGAAAGCAGAGAAGAAGTTAGTACTAGTAGCCTTGTTCCCTGTGGATTCGACTACCCACTCACCGGGGTAATTATTACTTCGACACCCGTGCACTTGCGGTTTACGCGCATATTCAGACGCGTGTCACAAGGCGAAGTCATTGTCCAGTGGTGGCGGAAATGGTGAACGCAGGAAGGGAAATTGCCATTATTGCGGCTTCCCTGGACATTTGGCTAAGGAGTGTCGCAAGGCAAAGCGCGACCAGGAGCAACAAGAGCAGGCCAACTTCGCACGCACCGATATCGAGGGAGACGAAGAACGAGCTTTGGTCATGGCAGAGATCACGTTGGCATAGGTTGTGGATGACGTGCCCCAGGCTGTGTACCTAAACGAGGAGAAGGTGGTGCCCGTGGATGCGGGTGATGGTGTTTTTATCTCGACACCGGGGCCAGCAGTCATATGACTAGTGACAAGAAGGCATTCACGACCCTCGACGAGACTGTGCATGGGACGGTGAGCTTCGAAGATGGCTCGGTGGTGAACATACATGGCAAGGGCACCATCATGTTCAAATGTCTCACCGGAGATCACCGCGTTCTTTCAGACGTATACTACATCCCGAGCCTTCGAAGCAACATCATCTCGGTCGAGTACCTTGACGAGAATGGGTGCAAGATCATTATCGAAGGAGGGGTGCTTTGCATCCTCGACCGTACACAAAAAGTGCTCGCACGGGAATCACTCACACGTAACCGGCTTTACACGTTGATCCTGAACCTTACAGCATCGGTGAGTTTGCTGATGCAGAAGGATGACGTCGCTTGGCTTTGGCACACCCGATTCGGGCATCTCCATTTCCGCGCCCTATACAACCTTTCACGTAAGGGGATGGTACGAGGTATTCCCTATATCGAGCATGTGGAAGAATTGTGTGAATGTTCTGTACTTGGGAAGCAGCACAAGATGCCGTTCCCACAGGCCTCGACATTTCAAGCACGACGTCCACTAGAGTTGGTACACAGTGATCTGTGCGGCCCAATCACGCTGATAACCGCAGGCGGCAAGAGGTATTTCCTACTCATAGTCGATGATTTTACTCGTTTTATGTGCCTTGAGGTGCTCAGGACAAAGGACGAGGCATTCCGCTACTTCAAGAAGATCAAGACGGTGGCTGAAGCAGAGCGCGAGTGCAAATTGCTCACGTTCCACTCTAACAGCTGAGGTGAGTTCAACTCCGGTGCATTCGTGGAATACTGTGAGGAGAACGGCATTAAGCACAACACCACTGCATCTTACTCGCCGCAACAAAACGAGGTTGTAGAGAGACGCAATCTGACCGTAGTCGAGATGGCATGGTGTCTCCTGAAATCGATGGCTGTACCGGGGATGTTCTGGGGAGAAGCAGTGAAGACTGCCGTATACCTTCTCAACAACGCACCGACGAGGAGCGTAGATGGCATGACGCCTTACGAGGCATGGCACAAGAAGAAGCTGAGTGTACACCATCTGAGGACTTTCGAATGTGTTGCATATGTCAAGAACCTCAGGCCGGGCATACACAAGCTTGCAGATCGTTCGATGTTAGGTGTATTCGTGGGTTATGAAGAAAGTGCGAAGGCCTACCGAGTCTATGATCCTGTAGGGAAGCGTCTGTAAGTGACAAGGGATGTCATCTTCGAGGAACGTCGCGCATGGAGCTGGGAGACATTCGGCGGCACAGAGAAAACAGTAGTGCCGACCACGTTTACTGCAATCTACTCCACAGAGACCAGCGTGGCAATGAACTTTGTGCCACCTGCACCGATGCCTGAGCCCATTGTGTCGGAAGTTGAACCACAAACACCTGCATCCATGCCGAAGCAGAGTCAATGGGCCATGGCACCCATGCATGACGACACCTGTGACATTGAATCAAGGCCTCGACGCTACCGGCGCATCGAGGACGTGTACAATACCTCCAGTAAGGTCACTAATGTCGAAGAAAATGGCCTCTGTTTCCTGACCGCAGAGGAACCAGTGAGCGTGGGTGACACGCTTGCCGATCCATCCTGGAGGAACGGCATGTAGGACAAGATGAAGTCGATCGTCGACAACAAGACGTGGGAATTTACGTCACTTATAGCAGGGCACCGCGCTATAGGGCTTAAGTGGGTGTTCAAAGTAAAAAGAACCCTGCCGGCAACGTTGTGAAGCACAAGGCGAGACTCATCGCCAAAGGGTAAGTGCAGCGCCAGGGGTGGATTTCGAAGAAGTTTTCGCCCCCGTGGCGAGAATATTTACGGTGCGCCTACTGCTCGCACTTGCCGCGCACTGCAAGTGGCAGGTGCACCACATGGATGTAAAGTCAGCGTTCTTAAACGGTGATCTCGCGGAAAAAGTCTACCTCCAGCAACCGCCAGGTTTCATCGATGAAACCAATGATTGTAAAGTGCTAAGGCTGCGCAAGGCATTGTACGGGCTTTGACAAGTGCCGCGTGCGTGGAACTCAAAGCTAGACTCATCTCTTGCCTCACTCGGGTTCATGAGAATCCCGCTCGAGCATGCCATATATCGAAAAGGTAATGCTCACTGTTTACTACTTGTGGGCATTTATGTGGACGATCTGATCATTATCGGCATAAGTGCTCAAGGCATTGTTGAGTTCAAAGAACATATGCAGCAAATGTTTAAGATGAGCGACCTCGGTCTCCTTAGTTATTACTTGGGGATTGAAGTGCGTCAAGGTGACGGAGAAATCACGGTGTGCCAAGTAGCATATGCGGCGAAGATCTTAGAGTACGCTGGCATGGATGGCTGCAACCCCTGTCACACGCCGATGGAGAATCGACTTCGCCTGAGCAAGCAGGACGGGAGCGGGTTTGTGGATGAAATGAAGTACCGGAGTGTAATTGGTAGCCTCTGCTACCTGGTCAATACGCGGCCGGACATTACTCAGGCGGTGGGCATCGCAAGCCAGTATATGGAGAGGCTAAGTATACAACACTGGGCTGCGATCAAGCAGATACTCCATTACATACAGGGGACATTAAACTATGGGTGTCACTACAAGTCGGGAGGAGGAGAGGTTGCTTTGGTTGGGTACAGTGACAGTGATTTTGCCGGTGATGTCGATGATCGGAAGAGCACCTATGTTATAGTTTTCTTCGTCGGAAGCAGCATTGTGACATGGACCTCACAGAAGCAGAAGATCGTCGCTTTGTCTTCCTGCGAGGCTGAATATGTTGCGGCGGCGACCGCAGCATGCCAAGGCATCTAGCTCAGTTGTCTCATCGGTGAGCTAATCAGGCGTGAAGAACTAAAGTTCAAACTGCTGGTGGATAACAAGTCGGCCATTGCTCTCTGCAAGAACCCGGTACATCATGAGAGAAGCAAGCACATCGACACCAAATTTCATTACATCCGGGAGTGCATCAAGGCCTGCAAGATGGACGTCGACCATGTCTGAACTGATGGCCAGCTAGCTGATATTCTGACGAAGGCATTAGCACGGAACAAGTTCATCGAGATGCGTCACAAACTTGGCGTCAAGAAAATTGATGCATTGTAATGAGCTTAAGGGGGTGATTTGTTGGCTAATCTCGTCACACGTGGATGGCACTGAGTTAGTATTTATTTAATTTAGAAAAATTATGCACGTTCGGTTTGTGAACGTTGATTCTTGACCAAGTCTTTAGCTGTTTGTTAGGATAGTTGAAGTAGAGGTAAATGGATCGTGGTCACGTTTTTTTTTCTCTTTTGTTTGCATTCAGTATAAGTAAGACAAATGAAAACCCAGAAAAGTTGTACGACTTTGCAGCACCAAAATTCCTCTGTTTTAAGATCTCCATTTACTTCTTGTGTGTGTGTTTCTTCCAGGTTTGGCAACTTCAAACATGTGGACGTGAAACTTCCAGTCTGGGACGGAACCAAGGGGGGGCTAGCAGGGGCTTCAGGCCCCCCTCGGCACTAGCAAGGTTTTTTTTTGTTTGGGCGGAAAACATGGAAGTTATAGAAACATGCAAACCATCACCCCCTTCGGCCATGCCAGCCCCGCCAGCAGCCTCTTATCCGCCTTGATAATCACTACATAGATACTAAAGACCATGAGGAAGAACTTTTGTATTCAACTCACCTCAGAAAACATTTGTACAAGTCGTGATAATTCATGGAAGATGAGATGTTCAAAGGAAAACAGAAAAAAAAACCAGCCAAGTTTGAAACTATGCTTTTATAATTTACATAAACTTTAGTAACTGAAATGAAATGGGTGCATTGAGAGCATGAGTCAATTGCATTCTGGTTAAACCAAACAAACTAATATTGCCTCCAACTAATGTGCATCCATTTGATGATCTCATCCTGGCCGTTCATGGGAAAACTAATCTTGACTCTTAAGGTTGCCTCGAACTTAAACCAATCATCTTGATGAAATTAATCTCAGCCGTTCATTCTTTCCCTCTCAAAACTAACCAACATTCAAACATTTGAAAGGTCATTTTTACCCTTTAATCAAAATCTATTTCCAAGTTTCAAAATATTCAAAATTCCAGCATTGCTGCTTCTTCAACCTGGCTGCTTCTACACTGCATCCTCTCTACTTTTCACTGAGTATGTATATTTTAGTATTTATTTTTTTTAATTATTGGATCATACAATCAATGATCAAGTATTACTTCTTATTGAAAATGAGAGAATGAATGTATTAAATTTATGGGTGAAATAAATATAACATGAATGATAAACTTCATTTTTATAAATATGCCTACAATGTGTTTGATTAAATGCCTTGATGAGTTAAAATGTTGAAAATATCAAATATCAAATATTAATATGTATGATAATGTATATATGTATAAGTAAATAATGTTTAGTGTTTGAGAGGGCATTTTCGGTGATGAATATTGTGAAAACTGACTTGCGCAACAAAATGGGAGATGAGTGGATGAACGATAGCATGATTGTCAATATTGAGAAAGAGGTTTTTGCAACTATTGACAATGAGGCAATTCTACAATGTTTTCAAAAAATGCAAACTCGTCATATTTAGTTACCTCCTCTGAGTAACATGAGTCGCACAGATGGCAATTCTAGCTCTAGTGTGCATAGATAAATGTTTTATGTTCTTTTGTGATTATTTTAATTAAATGTCACAATATCGCACTATTTTGTTTTGAATACAATTTATGTTGATTTTTTTTAACATTTTGCCCTCAGCCCCCCCCCCAAATCAATAAATCCTGGTTCCGTCCCTGCTTCCAGTCATTTATGGGAGAGTATAATATTTTGGGTCAAATATGACACATACAACAACTTGGATAATCAAAGTGAATGAAAAGATATTTGCAACATGTTTATTATAAAATGTAGGATTGAATATAGCATTACTGTAGAACAATAAATAAAAATAATGCTGAAAAATAAAGGACACAAAAATATTACATTGAAAACCCCTAAATAAATAGGGTAAAAACCATGGGTGAGAATAGAAGAATTTACTAAGTGGGAAAATTCTAGGAGTTACACTCTCTAACAACAAGGAGAAAACCAGTATTCTCTCTTGTAGTAGGAGAATAAACTAACTCTCAAAATAATTTTTTCACACTTCCTCACTCTTCTTCTTTCTCTTTCTCTCTAATTTTTCTTACTCTCACTCTCACTCTCACTTTAGTTGTAGTTGAATGAGAAGCTCATCTTCTCTATTTATAGAGAGCAACCAGACCACAAATTCACACAAAACTAAGGACTACATGTTGATGTTTAATGAGCCATTAGTTTATAATCCATGGATTAAGAGGCCATTGGTTTAAGTTGATGGTTTGGAGGAGTTGGTATTGGGCCATTGGTTTTGGGCCAATGGTTTAGGCCAACAATGTTGACATCGATGCTCGTCATTTAAATGTGGACGTGAAACATCCACTATTTTATTAGAGATCAGAATATATATTATGGGTCACATATGAAATATACAACTACCTACTCTGATTATTACAGTGAATGAATCGATCAATTTGATTACAACATGTTTACAATGACGCTCCTCATTTTTTATTCAACAAGCATGTTCTATTGGTTACCAAATATCTTGTTGATTATGTGAATATATTGTAATTCAATCGCCAACCACAACTCGCAAAAGCAAGAAATGGATATATATCTTGGTAATAATCCTTGTGCTTTTTATGCTAATCCTTGTTTATGTTAGCAGTCTTTTGTGGAGAAGGAAGAGAAGAAGAATGAGAGGTGACATTTATTACAAGCTCCTTTAATTTAATAATTCTGAAAAACAAAAATCTTAATCTATGTATGTTCTTATAATATTAGATTGCTAATTAATTCACAGCTGTGGGAAAGATCAACACATCCTTCCATGACTGCAGTAACCAAGGGTTTGTATCTGGGAATGACCTGGAGCTCTCTAGAGAGAGTGATCTTGAGCTACCTCTTCTTGATTTGAAAACTGTTGCATTTGCAACAGATAACTTCACTGTTGCTAATAAGCTTGGGGAGGGTTGCTTTGGACCTGTTTTTAAGGTGATCTCTCACCATCATACATTTTAATTTCCTCAATGAATCTAAAATGGATATTTATTTAGATATAATTCACATCTCTCTATATTGAATGCTGAACAGGGGAAGCTCGGGAATGGACAAGAAATAGCAGTAAAGAGACTAGCTAAAACATCAGTACAAGGAATGGTTGAGTTCAAGAATGAGGTTTTGTTAATTGCCAAACTTCACCGCCGGAATCTTGTTCGGCTTCTTTTTCTGCTACATTGATGGAGAGGAAAGAATCCTGATTTATGAGTATATGCCCAACAAAAGCTTGGATTACTTTCTTTTTGGTATGTGCTTGATTACAAATATACATAGGAGAGAGTTACTTTTGTTTACAAATTAAACTAGTATGTGCTTACATATATACATATGTAGGAGAGAGTTACTTTTGTTTACAAACTAAACTGGTATGTGCTTACATATATACGTACGTAGGAGAGAGTTACCTTCTTTTTGGTATGTGCTTACATATATATAACATTCCATGGTTGTCAGAAAAATCAAAAGATCAAGTGCTCAATTGGCAAACACGTTTCAAAATTATTATGGGAATTGCTAGGTGAGTTTTATATCTACGTCAAGACTCTAGATTAAGGATTATCCATAGAGACCTCAAAGCAAGCAATATCCTTCTTGATGAGGCAATAAATCCTAAGATTTCTGACTTTGGGATGGTAAGAATTTTCTGTGCAGATGAGGCAGTGGGTAATACCATGAAAATTGTTGGAACATTGTAAGTATAATTCTAAGTAAAACTTCTTCTTGTAATTAACACTGTTAAAATAGAGTATCAATAGTTCAATACTGAATATGTTTTCATGCAGTGGATACATGTCTCAAGAGTATGCAATGGATGGGATCTTCTCTCAAAAGTCTGATGTCTTTAGTTTTGGGGTTTTAGTGCTGGAAATCATCACTGGCAAGAAGAACAGAGGGGTGTACTTAGCTGCACCTCATTCCAACCTTTTAGATCATGCAAGTATTAATGATCAAGCAAGTATTAATTCTGTGTGGGCAAAACCACCCTGAAGATAGGCCTTTCATGTCTTCTGTGCTTCTTATGTTGAGTGGTAACAATGCAGTGTTATCAAATCCCAAAGAACCAGGGTTCACCGTGAGAAGCGGTGTAACATACCAGATGGAATCATCTTCAAGCAAAGCAAACCCTAGTTCAGATATGATATGTCAGGCACACTAATGGAAACCAGGTAGGTGATATATTGGTACCATGTTTATTGCTCAATCTTGCAACAAAAAAGTCATCTATAAATTGGTATTTTGTAGATCTCTTTATTTAAGATAACATTGAGTCATATTTGTGTCTCTTCAATTAGCTTGCATATTTTCAGTGGTGTTTGATGAGATTGGTAAAAAGTCTGGATAAATAGTAAAACAATAAAATAAATTAAACTTAAATCATTCATATCATATTCAAATGGTTTTGGAGGAACAAATGAAAACTAAAACAAACAAAAACACAAACTCGCACAATTTTGATTTTAGATGTAAAAAACTTTCCTATAAGAGATTGTTATCCCTTCATTTATTTTGCTAGGAGTCAATGCTAAGTCTTTAGAATATAAAAAAAAACTTCTTACAATGTTTCACACAACAAATTAAGCATCGTAGAAGGAATAAAGTGTTTATTGTGGCAATTGGAGAAAGGAAATTTTGCATTATATTCCTGAGTGTTCTCTCTTGTTTTGGCACTCGATGACTTCTATTTACATTAAATTTGATGTTTTTGAATGTTATAAAGGCCTCTTATAGATACATTAGACATGCATTCTTGTCTGAGTTCTCGGCATTGCAACAGTGAAAAATATCAGCAAAAGTATTGTAGCACTAATATCGTTCATGGTACAATTCACGCATGTCGTCAGTATGCGGCCGCAAGTTGCCCGCAAGGCTTGCTACCAACCCTAAGCGTCCTCTGTGTAGGTCACAGGGCATCCACGAGACTTTCTACTGATCTTATGTGACCTCTATGCGGGCGTATGACCCCTTAAGTCATATACAACCCTTGCAAATGTGCTTCTAACCCCTCTTTGTGATTTACAATGAGATAAGAAGTTCTAAAACTCGACAAATGCAAAGAAACACCAATTTTAGCATGAAATCCCTACAAATTAAGGGAAAAACCACAGGACTCCTTAGAAGCTCTTAACACTTTCACTATATCAACAATGGGATAACAAGAGGGTACTCTCTATAGAAGCAATGAGAGGTTTACAACTAGAAGGCAAGATGCACTTCAATATGATGCTCACAAATAACACACACCTCATCAACTCAATGATGGATAACATTGACATCAAGAATAGATTAAAGAAAGATCAAACCCGATAGGTTAGGAGAGCCACCCACAAGGATTCACTATCCGAAATCTCAGCGAGATCCGGCACCGATTTGTTGTCCGATTTTTTAACAGTTCACTTCACATAAGTGAATTTTTTATCTTGCCCTTCGAAGCTTCTACTACTGATATAGTTTTCTTTTCTTTTTCATTTAGGTGTTGGGCCAAAGCCCAACTTATTTCTTCTAGCCCACAAATATGGTTGAAACCCAATAATTCTAATTGTTATAATTTCTTTAAAACAATTTGAAATTGATTTTAAGACAAAAGATTGAGTAGTTTTATGCAATTTCTAACATTTCACCATTTTCAATATTTAAAATATCATAACAATATCCCACCATTTTCAATATTAAAAATGACGCATGAAGTATAACACAACAAACAAATATAAAAATAGGTTGCATAAACAAGATGGCTAGCAACTTGAACCATTATATAGTGGATTCTATTGCAACATAATAAATGACATGATAGACTGGTCTTTCAACCATACATCCATATGAAGTAAGGAATGAATCTTTCACACAATCATTTTTTTTCAAACGATTCTTCCTTTCTTGAAATTGGCACTCACATAAGTAGGACCCATCAAAAGTACCCCTACCATGTGGCACTCACGGCTAGAGTTCCGTTTATAGGCATTTTAAGAGTTTTTGCTCACCATAAATATCAAATAGAATTCCAAGCACTATTACCAATTTGGGATGGATTAATATTGTCATAGTGCTTCTATCATTTTTTTATAAGGTACTTTAGCTTATTGAACACAAAACTTAATATTATATTTAAGCATTAAGTTGAGTTTCCCTCATTAGTGCTGAGATCAAATCAATAGACTTACGACCTATCCCTTTTGATGTTCTTTCAATTAGGTTCTATAGTAATCCTTTCATCAAAGGATTAGCTAAATTTTGACTTGAATACAAAATCAATTGTAATTACCTATAAACATCATATTTCTAACGTATCTATGTCTAAGGCCAATGTGCCATGATTCTCCTTTGTACACTTTGCTATATGCTTTAGCCAAAGTAGCCTCACTGTCATAATGGATATAAACCAATGCAATTAACTTAGAAACCAATAGAATTTTAAATATTAAATCCCTCAAATATTTTGCTTCTTTACCAATGGGCGTTAATGCCATAAATTCTGTAGCCATGGTGAAAACTACAATGCAATATTATTGTTTTTTTTGTCCCTAAGAAACCGCATTGCATCTATGCATAAAAATCCATTGAAAGTTCAAGGAATGATTCTCATTGTTAGAAATCCAACTAACAACAACATACCCTTCTACAATGGAAGGAAATTGGCAATTAAAGATGCCATAATCAATGGCCTTCTTTAAGTACTTGAGAATTCTTCTCACTCCATGACAATGCATATAACTTACATTACTAGTATATCAACTAAGTTTTTCCACCAAAAAATGAATATTAAGTCTAGTGCATTTCATTGCATACATCAAGCACTCAGTCCCCCTAGCATATTCTAATTGAAAATTTAGATCACTATCATTAGTTGTCAACTTTATGATAGGATTAAATGGAGTAAAGGCAAGCACAAAATTATAATTATTGATTTTTTAAGTATTATTTTCAATGTAATGAGATAAGAAAGTTCAATAAATGAACATGCCGAAAGTTTCAACAGGAGAGCCTCCTCTAGCTTCATCTTGGATGGAGATTGCAGGTTCTAGTCACAAGTGGATAGCCCTCTCGACGCCAGTGGATGAAGCAACCCTCAAGCGGTTGAAATCTTCCATCATTGATAATGTACGCATTGATGCTAATATCAAAATGAGATTTTAGATGAGATTGCAATTTGCCCTCTATGGCAAATTATTCAGAAAGTCTCCTCCATTTGAGGTGGTTAATTAAAACAATCCTTATGGGGTTGTGAAAAATCTATGGAATGACTCACATTTTTGATATGCTGAATGGGTATATGTTGATAAGATGTGAAAAAAGGAGACAAAACAATAGCTTCTCTTCCGAGGGTCGTGGACCATTAAGGGCCTCATGCTGCAACTCGTACCCTAGCAACCATACTTCGAACTGATGTTTTCTAAACTCACAAAGGCTATGGTTTGGATACAACCTCATAACCTTCCCGTTGAGCTGTGGGATGGAGAGTCCATGGAATATCTAACTGAACCCTTTGGCAGACTCATGAATGTGGATGAATATACCTCTACTCTAGCTCATGCTCATTTCATGAGGGTTTATATGGAGATAGATCTTTCACAACCTTTGAAAAGAGGATTTTGGATTGAAGATTATAATTCTAAAGTGTTCATTATGATTCTATATGAACGGCTTCCAACATTTTGCTTTACATATGGCATGGACAGACATGGATCTAATGGTTGCACTCATTGATCAATGAGACCTCCGGAGGACCAGACAATGGATGAAGCTACCGATGATGGCTGCACACTCAGAAGTATTTGGTCTTACTTGGAGAGCTTACAGGTCAGACCTGCAGTAACCCTAATTTCGATTGATTTGGACGCATAGAAGATGGAAGATACTCTACAGGAAACTGAATATTGTTCATGGATGTTGGTAACCCACAGGAGAAATAGAGGAAGAGGTCATGGTGATTCCGCAACGTCGTCCTCACACGGTGCTCACGTGACTCAAGTTGGGAATGACACAAATCGGATCGTTAGATCTTCGCAGGATGTTGTAAATCTGGCCGTTGGTGTTGATTAGCGACACGTGGCTAGATTTTTTCATAACAGGGGATCACATGGTAGGAAATGTTCAATTACTAGTGCTCGTGGAGGGCAATCATATCATGCATCCGACCGTTTTCCTCCTTCCATGGATGCCACTGATGGAGTCACAAGACAATGGAGATATGTCAGATCAGCATGGAAAGGGTAAAAAGGTCCTCATAGAAGCCTTGTGATCAATAATGGGCATGATGAAAGATGCGTAGTCATCCCGAAAATTATAATCATTTAGGATAGCTGAACCTCTAAATAAAGATCTAGAACCATTACCAAAATTTATCTTAGGAGAAGGCAACAAGGTTTACAACATAATTACAGAAGAAGAGAAACATAAGATGATGGTGGAGCAATAAGAGGAGGCCCTTTCTGGAGAAGAAGAGAATTCAAAGGAATCCGATGAAGACATGGAGGACTCCGAAGAATAGGATGAGGATGCTGATATAGAAATGATTGAGGAATAGGATGATTCCATAACCCTCAGCAATTTCCAAAGAGGGCTCCAAAAAAAAGCCTAGCCCAAAAAACAATCAGTTAATGATAATATCCCAGAATAAAGGAAGATATGAAGGCAGGGAAGATGGTGTATCCATCTAAAGGGCTTCCCCACCCACATGCCAAGATACCTCTGGACTTTATAGATCCTCTTTTTATTGGTTCCAAGTTTGTTTTTCCAAATTTTTACTTGGTTTTTAATGTGTGAAAACCTAAAAATCATTGGATGGAATTGCAGACGAATTTTAGGCCTAGATAAATTCAATAGGGTTAGGATCTTAATGAAAGATTTTAAAGTAGACATTGTTGCATTGGTGGAGACCCGTGCGGATGAGAATAGGGTGCTTGATGAGTGAATTTCATATCATATTTACTTACCCTCAATCAATTCATTTTCTTGTCTTTTAGCACAATTTTGTCTATATGAGATGCTATTCTAGGTATATAGGTTCCCTGTGCAGGAATGTGGAGCTAGAACCAACTTGGATTGAAATCGAGGAGTAAACAAGCAAAAGAATGAAGATTCTGCTAAGTGCTCAAGACTGAAATGGGCAAAGCACAATCGTGCTCTGTCTCCTGAATATTTAAGCCTTGAGATGACCAAGCAAACATTCAAGCATGGGGGTGCTCTCAGGAGAAGCACAGTCTAAGCACGACCGTGCTTCTCCCCTTGGAAATCTCAGTTTAGAGGCATCTTCTACTAAACAAGGGAAGCACACTCTAGAGGCTCCTAGCATGATCGTGCACAGGCTAAGCATGAGCGAAGTATGACCGTGCTCCTTCCATTGATTATCCTCGGCCAGCACTTAACCAGTTCACTCAGAATTCTCAGTGAGAGCAAAGTCCAAGCATGATCGTGCTCAGACCATGTCAAGCACAAAATTAGCCATATAACTCCAGATTTATAGGGTTTCATCTCATCTTTGTTCCAGGATTTTTCTTCTCCACCGGGAGGACTTTGATGAGGTCAAGATCAAACTTCACCACACCATTTAAGGAGATCAAGAATGAGTCAGAGGCATAAAAGAAGTGGGGCTAGTATACGGAGCTCAACTAGGAAGAGTTCTTGGGAAAAACTCGGTGTGTTGATTGCCATAGATCTTTAATTGCTTCTTCCATGTTGTACCTATCCATGAGGGGCTAACCGTCCACGGCGCCTTGGGATGTTGAACTATGATGCTTTGTATGCTTTGATTACTCTCTTCTAATGTTCTAAAGAGTTCTTTTGGTTTCTTGTGTTTAATCTTGTGTTTGCATAACTTGATGTGTTTGATTTGCATAGTTTCTTGGGAAAAACTTGGTGTGTTGATTGCCATAGAGGTAATTTCCTTGTATGATTGCAAAACTCGTTGAGTATGAAACCACAGTTATCCTAGGAAAACTTGGTGTATTTGAGAACCATAGATGCAACATTGCTTCTGAGCACATACAAGAACCATTGAATGTACCTGGTAAGCATTAAAAGTCAGTCAGCATATTATAGCTCATAGGAATTATATCGGGGCATTACTCTCTTGTTGTTGAAACAAGCGACCCTAATCTACATGTTATCTTCACCAGTTCTTCCTTACTTATTTTATCTTCCCTTTTTAAATCAAAACCTATTCTTTCTTAACTAGAGATTAGAAGAAGAATTTAACTTTAAGTCCGGTCCCTAAGGTTCGACAACCCTACCCCAGCGGGGTACCACTGTATTACATATGAACGACCCGTACACATGCGGAGAATACATCAGTGCTTTGTTTTTCCACTAAATTTTCTAAACACTAGAATTGTGTGGCTCTTACTCTGAAGGCTTTTCTAGGGGAATCATTGTTTTATGGCTTAGGCGAATTGGAATGGTCACCCCTGTGAAGCGTTCTCGTCGAGTGCCATACCTAACTATTTCATCCTCCTTCACTGATCATTGGTTTTTAATGGTTGTATACAATGTCGGGCATCTCAAATCTCCAACAAATACTTTGGAAAGAATTAACACAAGTTGCTAAAATTAACTATCCTTCGGTTATCATTAGAGACTTCAACTCTATTATTTCTCCTAAAGAACACAAGGGAAGTACCTTCAATTATTATGCCAGGAAAGCTTATTCTTTCTCTAACTTCATCTCTGGTAATTCTTTGGTAGATATAAACTACTCTAGTGATAACTATCCTTGGTACAATGGTTAAAGAGGTCAAGCACGAAGATGGGCCCAGCTTGATAGATGTTTGGTAAATTCTTTCTTGCTTACTAATTCTAATACCATTCATCTCAATTACTTTCTTAGGATCTTTTCTAACCATTCTCCTATGTTGATTAATATTTCTCATAAACCATCTTCTTATCGCAAAATATTTTGCTTTGAGAACTATTGGCTGGAACATGCTAATTTCATTTTTGAGATTAGAAAGGCCCTTTACTTTAATGCTCACTCTAACCCCATGCATGCTTTTTATCATATTTTAGCTAGAGTGAGAAGAATGATAGTTTGATTAAGCAGTTTGGTATGGGTGCTCTTCATAAAGAAATTAAGAATGTTGAGTGTCAAATCGAGGATTTAGATGTCAATGATAGAAGTAATCTCAATGCCAATTTTAATTCTATTAGAAGCCTTCATAATAAGTATAAAGCTCTGTTGAGACAACATCACAACCGATTGGCTTAAAGATCTTGGATAAATTGGGTTATTGGTGGGGATATAAATTCTGCTTTTTTTACAAAAGTGTGAGAATTCGTAGACACCATAACTTCATCAATAGCATTATAGAAGAGGAAGGTAACTCCTATGATGAGAAATCCCTTATTGATGCTTTTCTTTTGAAACATTTTTCTTCTCTTTAGATTAATACTGAATCTAGAAACTTTGAGCACATCTTAGAGGTGATCCCCATTGATATTCCCACTCTCGCTGAGGCTCAATCACTAGAGAAGAGGTTTACAATACTCTATTTTCCTTATCTGAGAGGAAGTCTCTGGGCCTGGATGGTATGAATGTGGAGTTTTATAAATTCTTTTGGGAAGATATCAGTGATCATCTAATTTCTGCCATCAAGTATATTTTTTTTATTATGTTATGATGCCTAAAGCCTGGGGAAATACCTACATTGATCTAATTCCTAAAAAAAAACCCTAGATTCACTACAAATTTTCGCCCGAACTATTTCCTATAAGATTGTTACTAAGATTCTTGCCAATCATATTAAGGAGGTAATTGCATCTCTCATTGACAAAGAACAATATGGTTTTGTTCCTGCCTGGTCTCCGATTAATAATATTATTACGGTTCAAAAGTTGTTCATTCTATAAATTTTGATAGGACCATTCCCCCTAGGATGTTAATCAAAATGGACATCGAGAAAGCTTATGATACCTTGAATTGGGACATTATTCTTGCTACCTTAGTGAAGATGAAGTTTCCTAGCAATTGGGTCTCCTATATCAAAGATTGCCTCAACTCCACCTTTTTTCTCTCCTAATCAATGGGACTCTAACATATTAGTTTCAATCTTCGAGAGGAGTCAGACAAAGAGATCCTCTTTCTCCCTATCTTTTTACTTTGGTGGCCCAAAACTTGACTGTGATGCTAAATTATGCCAAGCAGCTTGGTTTTATCCCAGGTTTCGATAGCAATTTGAGGAATAATTTCAATCACCTTATGTATGCTGATGATTTAATTATGATTACCATTGTTTCCAAAAAATCCACTAGAAATGTCAACTTAAGTTTGATTTTTTTCAGCATTTAACTTGTCAAAAGCCTAATCATCATAAGTCTGAGGTGTTTTTTCCAAATTGGCTCAATAAGAGGATTTCTATTAGCATATGCTCTATTTTAAACTTCAAGAAAGGTAAATCCCCTTTCAATTATTTAGGAGTTTCCATATCTCATAAACAGCTTGCAATTTCTCATTTCAATGCCATGATTGACAAGCTTAGTATTGTTGTTGCTAATTGGGGCAGGGCTAAAATGTCTAAAACTGGCAAAGTTGTTCTTATTGATAGTATTTTGACGGCCATCCTTATATACTATCTATATGTTTACCCTATTCCTAAAACGATTTTGAATAGGATAACCCAAATTGATAGGAAATTTCTCTGGGCCAAGAGTAATAATGAAAGAGGTGTTCCTTTGGTTAATTGGGCTACCATCACCAATAGCAAAACTGAGGGGGTATGGGTATTAGAAACCTCCTTTATATCAAGCTTTCTTTTATGGCCAAGAATCTATTTAACTATCTTCATAGGCAACCTTCTATTTGGGTGGATGATAAGTGCTTGTGTGATAAGAATGCGAAGCATTCTTTCCTTATGATAAGCATTACTTTTGTTAGGTTTTAGCGCTAATACATGTGTATTTATGTACTTTTATGCAGGTTGGGTTGTGAGGCCGATTATTTGTGAAAGAAGCCATTGGAGATCTTTTTACACATTATTTGGAGGAGATCTTGAGAAGGCTCAAACGCGGAGACATGAGTCGGGTTTAGAATGATAAAATGTATGCCAACCTCCTTGTATTCGAGCTAAAGCAATGATTCGTAGAGGCACGAAGGCAGTTATATCCTAGTATTCCGGCTTGTGCATATTTAGCAAGATCTCCACCAACGTGACCATTTATTGAAGAACCAAGATGATCTATGACGTGAACGTCTGCCCGTTTACATTACCTCGATGAAAGCATGGATTCAGGAGTATTTTGGGCCGTTACTGTAGCAGGGGTGCTGCAGAAATCACGGTAGGAAATCACTGTAGCAAGTACTGTTCATAACCAATCGAAGAAAGAGCAAAACAGAGGAGCCACACGGGCGTGTGGAAATTCCACACGCCCGTGCGTTAATTCCACAGGCCCGTGTGGAATATCCACAGGGGCGTGTGGAATCCCGATTTCAGCCCCGATTTCAACATTCTTTTCTCCATCTTTTCCCCAAATTGAGAGAGGACTGTGGCTAGGGTTTTGAGAGGTATTGGCTAGGGATTTGGAGAGGTATTATGGCTCTGACATCGATATCTCTTTGGAAGAAGGTTGGTAAGGGAGTCTCCGTTGGATTGATTCGGCGAGGCGGATTTTATACCGGATAAGGGGATCTTGCGACGAGTAGAGGACTCTCCACAAGACCATCGCCACGACTATCGAGGGGGTTTTCCTATGGATTACTTTCTTTTACATTTGATTTCATTATCAATTGTATTGTGCTCCATGGAGAGCTAAACCCCTAGTGGGTACTTGGGTATTTGTGAACCCTAGGATTTATTAGTTTTATTGAATCTTTTTATTATGCTTTCAATTAATTGATGTTATTGTGAGTTCCAATCTTGAATGTTTGATTATTTGAATACTCCCTTAGAGTGACACTAGGGTTGAGAGTTCATGTGGTAACCCTTGTGAGTGAGTGACACACCACGAGAGTTAGACAAAGCTTGATTGGAGAGGGTTGAGAGGGTGAGTCTAGAGGTACAGGAGCGTCCCCTTTCCCCTCCGGTGTGATAGATTCTATCTCCGTTCCTTGAGTTCTTTGTGGCCATAATAGAGCGAATGAGCTAAGGGATGACCATCCGCTAGGGCTTAGTTGCGAGTGCAACGGAGTGAAGCGTTGAGGTGATTTTAGCATCTAAGGCTTAATTGTGGTTAGGGACCTTTCTTCTGGATCAAGGGTTAGGTCTACAATTAGGAAGAGATTTATCACTTGGAATCCCTAGAGCTTAATGCAATCCTTCTTTCGATTGCGAGGTTGGGAGGTTGTTCAACCTCTCCTCCGGGACATGTAGAGGATTAGGCTTGGTTAACCCTAGATTCGGGGCCATGCATTAAAGGATGTCCCTGACTCACCATTGCATTAGTTAGGAAGCATAATAGAGAGTTCTTGCACTTGAAATGATTTTCCTAGGCGGATCAATACCCGGGTACCCCATCTTTATCGATTGCCTTACCTTATACTTTACTTTTGTTCTCTTTCGGGTTGTTTTACTTTTGAGAATTGAATCTTATCACACATATAACTATTCATCTTTCATATAGTTAAGAAGCATATTAAGTATTTTTATTCCCTTTTTCTTGTGGATACGATACCCCACTCACCTTGGATTTATTACTTCGACAACTCCGTGCACTTACGTGGAGCCTTGTCAGTGGATATTCTATGTATGAAATATGGTATTCACAACTTTTGGATGCATAAAAGTCCATCCAATTGTTCTGCATTTTTCAAAGGCTTGAATAAAATGCTAATCTTACTAAGCCAAACATTTAGATGAATTGTGTCAATCCTTTGGACACTTATGTTCTTCATCATCCTTGGATATTTGATTTGCCCATTGCTTATAAAACTATTTATTTTAATATGAACATAGACTTTGAATACATCTAAATTTTGGAGCTTCTTGACAATTTTACTTGGAACATTGATGCTATAAATATGCTTATTGGTAATATTTGGGACTCCCTGGTGATAAGTCATGGATAAACACCCCAGAGAAAGATAACCACTGGGTGTGGTGCCCTAAGACTATCATCAACAAAATTACCACTTATGTTTACAAACATCTTAATAGCAGACATTCTGGAACTCAGCATTGGATAGGTTGGATTAATATTTGGAGGTTAGATGTTGCTCCTAGAGCCAAAACTTTCATCTGGCTCTTGGTTCATTGTAAGATTAAAACCTACGACTACTTATACCACATGAACTTGGGTCCTCCAGACAATTGTGTACTATGTGATCTGGTTACAGGAACGAGCGATAATCTTTTCAGATTATATTCCAAAAGTCAAATTGTTTGAAGAATGGTGGAGAACATTATGGCATTAATATTGACATTTGTAATTATATTGTAAATGGGGATTCGCTCGACTACAATCAGTAGGGATACTCTAAAAAACAACTTCCTTGATAGCATCTACATTCTGGTACATCAAGAATTGTTGTTGTGATCTAATTTTTAGACATGAAAATCTAGACTTCTATTAGATTGCAAAGAATGCAGTTAATCATACTAATGAGTTCATGGTGCATACAGAGAATCACAAACTAGTCAACTTTTTTATTTACAATCGGCCCAAACCTAGTTCTTTCGGAATTTTCTTAGCAGCAGTTTGGAATGAAGCAAGTGGTAAGGGTGGACTTGGATTTATTATCATAGACACTAATGCTAAGACTTTTTGAAAATGTGCATATCCCACTGATATGGAAGCAAGGATTGAATTGGAAGTTAAAGCTTTGAAAGCGGCAATGGAGATAATCAATCATTCATATAGGAGATGCTCTAACATTTATATAAGTTCTAAGTAGTTTTAGAGTGTGCTTCAAGGATAGGAGGAATCAAATTGTTGGGGACACTCTACTTCTATCAATGAGATTAGATAACAACTCTTGTATTTTAATAATCCTAAGCTGGACTTGATTCATCACACTTGGAACAAAATTGCGGCTACTCTAGTTGGTCAAGGAATTAAAGCAAACAGGTTATCTCTTTATCATCAAGGAATGGACAAAACTAATTGGCTTATAAAGATGATTAAACAAGCAGGATTTCACCCTTGATTAAGTTGTTGTTTCATCTGAGTTTTGACTATTTCTTTTTCTGTTCATTTTAGTTTTAGTTTTTTCCTTTGGTTTCCTATAAGCTTGGGTTTCCTTTGTCTTTTAATAAATTAGCTACTTAGTAGCTTCTTTCCAAAAAAAAAAAATCTTTAAACCTATGATGACATTTGCCTCTTCTATTTCTATCATTTTAGAACTTTTTGACAAAAATTCCATATTATCTTCAATATTCAACTTGTTTCAAGTCCATACTAAAAATCAACATATTATCTAGATATAAGCAAATAATCACACCTTGGTTATCATTGAACTTGCTATAGACACATTTATCCTATCCATTAGAAAGGAAAACCTCATCAAATTTTTTATGCCATTATTTAAGTGCTTAATTAAGTCCATAAAAGGAACTAATTAGTTTGCACATCTTCTTCTCTTAACCGAGTAGTACAAATCCTTTCGGTTGTTGCATAATAGACCTCTTCAGCCAATTTAGCACTCAAAAATTCTATCTTGATATCTATTTGGTGAATTACAAGTTTGCGAATTGATGCAAATGCAATGAGTACTCTTATGATAATTATTCTAGCAAATGATGAGTAAGTATTAAAAAAAAAAATCAAGACCATGCTTTCATGTAAAGTGCTTAGCTACCAACCTTGCCTTAAATTTATCTATCATTGCATGCACCTTCATTTTCTTTTGAAAATTTTTTTTACATCTAACAGTTATGAATCTTGGTGGAAGATCAACCAAGACTCAAGTCACGACTGGCCGCCCCATTCATACTGCCACGTGGCGAGTTATGATAGGTGCATTCAAATTAAAAGACTCGCCTCTCTCTATTTCTGAGAATTTGAATGCCCATGGGTCCCACTATAAATAAAATAATATATAAGTATGAGAGAATCAATTAAGTGGGGAGCAAGGTTCAGCAAAATATGGAAAGTGGGACCCATGTGTTAGTAAATATAGTAGAAACGACAGGTTACCCACTGTTGACATCTTGACCATAGGGTAGTGTAGACAAGAAGAATAATAAGTTTAGACGGAAAGGATATTAAGCATTTATACCCCTGATGAGAAGGAAATGAGTAAATAAGATGGAGAAGGAAGAGATAATGGCAGTGTATTTATTATTCCTTAGATATGGCCCAACTGCTCTCATTAAATGTATTCACAGTATATGTATTGCAGAAGCCATAGAAGAGAACCCTCAGCAGTTGTTGGAGTATGTCAATGCACTACATAAGCATGAAGAAGCTGTCTACTGTATGCTACGCATAGCCGCAACGACAAGTAAAGGAGAGGATGATGTCACCGAAGCCTATATGGTTATTAAAACAGGTGGCATCAGGAAAAAAATAAAACTTTAGGACCTGGGTAATATAGGTACCTCAAAAAGAGCCGTATCAACCAGCTGGTGATTTGTAGACCAGTCGTAATATACATATCTAGTATAAAATATGTGTCCCAGTGTTATACTCCAAATAATATAAGGCTTTCCTATTATGTAGTAAATATAGTTATCAATAATAAAATACATATGTTTTATCGGATGATATTGTCCTGTACCATTATTCACATAAAGGAAATATACAAACAACAAAGAACAACACTTAAAAAAATTAATACAGGTTGAAATGAACATGGGCCGAATTCTCTATATTAAGTATATAATGATCAAAACGGCCCACGAAATGTTGAACAGCTCTAATTACAGAATTAATGGAGATTACACAGAAATTATGTAGAAAGTTCATAACATTACATTTGAATACATGGAGGAAACTCTCACTCAGAGGACGGAAGGTAGTCCATATGGTGAAGAACAGCCAGCATTTGTGAACCCTTAAAGCTCTCCTCAGATTGTAGTTGAACCATATCTCCATGGTTATGCGATCCTAGTTGTTGAAGAAGGGTCTATCTATGTTTTCTTTAACATGGAAATACAGGGGATTATTCAGCTCCCTGAAAAATACTCCCATATTAGTCTGTGTCTTTGTGATGATATCACCTTTCCTATTATCCATGATGAATGAAGGAAACTAATAAAAAAGAAGCATCAAGTAGAATTAGATTGCAGAAAGATGACCGTCATGGTCACCATTGTTAACCGTGGTGTATAGAGAATTATGTAGGAATTCAAAGTCAGCATTCTTCAATGTCCAATCACGTAGAGCTATATTCTAAGACTTATCAAGATATTCACTATAGCTCTAATCATGACCTGGGTTACATAAAATGATAGATGAGATTCCACCTTTAATTCGAATAGGTTTGCATACTTACAGTTTGTCTATCAATCTCACTGAGCACCAATCAACTCCCGCCAATGTTTCATCCTTAGATAGCTTGGCACCACATCATCAATGACATTGTACAATACATCCTAGTGAAACGTGGCATGGTTGAAGTCCAGATGTCCACAAATGTAGTTATGCTTACCTAGAGAACGGGCCCAAGTAGTCTTCCCAAATGAGGCTTGTTCCTTCGATGATGAGACTTGTTAGCCACAAACAACCTTCCCTATGTATTATTATATCTTCTTTCGTCCACGCAGCACCATTAATCTAAAAATTATGCTCAAGCCATTCCTACATATGTGGTGTAATCCTGAACGTTGAATAATCCCAATAAGATATGTAAGGATCCAACGGTTTGCCAAATATACGTTCATAATTAGGCTTTAGATTATGATACTTTGAAGTAAATGCTCTGCGATCTTTTTCCCTAATTATCTATAAAGCAGTATCTGTTGATCCAGAGTTCAATGCATAGGTATAAACATTTGACAAGTCATGTCTTCCATCAAGAGAAAATCTGCCGTCAACCTGGAATTGACCCTTGTGGGCTCCTTTCTTTTCACCTGACCTTTAATTAGGGTATGACCGGTTAAAAAAAACATGAGCAACAAATCAAATTTAATTTTTTATGACTTCATGGTGATTAGGGGTTCATGACTTCCATTAAGGGCAAGCCCTTAATGTTAACTACCATGGACATTGTCGCAGGAACCTTCGATTAAGAAATAAGTGTGAAGAATGAAATAAGTTGTGACAATCAATTTCATTCATTTCAATAAATATAAATTCCTGGACTTCATTGAAAATACAGAGAATTTGAAATCATCTTGACAAATCATCTTGACTTATGGACTTATATGCGGACTTGTGTCTTGGACGTTTTGCATTTTTGGACTTGATTTGCATCATGAGTTTGATTTGAATTTCAAGTTATGACTCCTCCATGTTGATGAACCATAGACTTGATTTTGACCTTTCATAAGCTTCGGCTTTTATGCTTCTGAAGCTCCCTTCTTGACTTGTGAAACTCTTTGAGTCTTTGACTTTTGATGTCTTGAGACTACTGAGTTTAATTGTCGATTTATATGGATTTTTGAATATTGACTTGTGAAGCTCTTTGGGTCCTTGACTTTTGATGTCTTGAGACCATTGAGTTAAGTTGTCGATTTATATTGGTTTTCAAATATTGACTTGTGAAACTTTTTGGGTCTTTGACTTTTGATGTCTTGAAACCGCTAAGTTCAATTGTCGATTCATATGAATTTTCAAATATTGATTTATGAAACTCTTTGGGTCTTCGACTTTAATGTCTTGAGACCATTGAGTTCAATTGTCGATTTATATGATTTTTTTAAATATTGACCTTTTTTTATAAATATTTTGAATCTTGACTGGCTGCTTTGGTTTTGATTTTTATTTATTATTATTATATTTTATAACATATCGTTGCATACGCCTCATTACCATTTTGCATCCCTTGTTGCCATCCTGCCTCGAGATGAATATTTTTTCGTTGTCACTTCAGAATGAATACTTTTGTCATTTGACTCTAAATCCCAGGTGTTATTTGAGAATTATTACTTGAGAGGAAATCAGCAATTTCACATATATAAATATTTTTTTTAGTCACATATGATTATTGTATTTATGATAGACCAAGCATTAGTCAAAATTATGAATAGCTCTGCATTGCTTATTTACTTTTGGGTCCATCTTGCAATCATGAAAATGATGAATATGCATGGATGTTCCTCATCATTTTTTTAATTAATTTTTCATATTTATTTGCATGTGTGTCTCTTTCATGGTGGGTCCTTGACCTTCTACCGATAGCAACAACGCATCTAGGTGTTCAACCTTCAGACAGAACCAGCCCAGAGAGAAGAATTATCGACTGGCAAGTATCATCCATCTACTTCTGAATTTTAGCTACAGAAAGCATTACTCATTGGCATATTTTTTTGTCACTCACAAAAATCAGATCATATTGTCCATGCTTATAACAAACATTGGGCAACTGTTATTTTACCTCATTATCTTGAGTTTTTTTTTAAGTATCATGCTATGGTATATAGCCAAGTGAGACCATTTCCCAAATAGCCTAAATGCAGGATCACTAGATGGCAACCATATATTCTTATTCATTTGATTAAATGCTCATGCTCATGCATTCAAACTTGGATTTCTTTCCTCCATTCATGTGCAAACAACATTGTTAGACATGTACGCGAAGAATGGTCATGTACAAAAAAGCAAGGAACATTTTTGGTGATTTGTCTGATGAAAATGTTGTTGCTTGTAATGCTATAATTTCATGCTACACTAAGATTGGTGATATGATTGCTGCACGAAAAATTTTTTTTGATAAAATGTCTCATAAGGATGGTATTTCATGGTCTGTCATGATATCAGGATATGCAGGTAGTGGAAACATGCTTGCTGCTAGAGAACTGTTCCATCTAATATCAGATAAAGGAATCAATTCTTGGAATGCATTAGTTGCTGAATGTACTCATAATGGGGAATGGTATGAAGGCTTCAAACTCTTTACCTTCATGTGCCTTGAGTATGTGAAATCCAATCCTGCAACAAATTCATGCTTGTCATATTTATCCCCATATGGTGGGACCCGCCCTTTGAAGAATTCTGCCATTACATGCATCTCTTTCATGATGGGATTCGTTCTTTTGAATTTTTTTATTTATTATTATTTATTATTTTATATTTTTTTTATGACATGCATGCATGCATGCTTCTCATCATTATTATTATTATTATTATTATTATTATTTTCACGTATGCATGCTTCTTCTTTTTTTTCTTTTTAATTATTTTTTTTTATGCATGTGAGTATATAGCATGCTTTCTCATTATTTTATTTGCATATATATGTTTGGTGAGAGATGAGTACATTTGAAATTTCATCTTGTGAATATGCATGCACAAAAAGCATGATTCTCAATTTTCCTCATCCCGCCACATATTGCTTGCTTCTATATGTATATATATTTTTTCATAAAATGTTTACAAGCTTGTAGCAAAGAGATTTTTGGGTATGCATATATACGTTCATACATGCAAATTAAAAATAATACTAACACATTTTTTATTCACAAGTGTTAAAGGCTTTAGCTAATCAGTATTTATGCCTCTGAAGTATGATAACATCTATTGCTAAAGGACCTGGGAACATGTTTATGATAAACGCAAACTCCGAATCCATTGGCACCACAATGCTGGGGTTAGTGCTCCCATTTGGACATTGTTTCTTCAGTTGTTTAGCATAAGTTCGATCTAAACTTGGATCTTAACTTAATGTTGAGCTGAAGTTATATAGCCTGCTCCTGAATGAAGTGCACTGAGAATGTCCAATTGTGTGTGCTCCTGCTAGATTGATCATTTCTTCTTGAGACAAACTGATAAGTGCTTGTGTGATATGAATGCGAAGCATTCTTTCTTATGTTGAGCATTACTTTTCTCGGGTTTTTACATTAATATGTGTGTTTTTATGTTACTTTTATGCAGGTAGGGTTGTGAAACCAATTATGAAGGAAAGAAGCCAATGTGGATCACAATGTACCGATTTTGGAGGAAATCTTGCTAAGGTTCAAACGCGAAGATATAAGTCGGGTGCGAGATACTAGAGTGTGTGCCAACCTCCCCGTATTTGAGTTTGCACAACCATTTGGAGGGGCACAAGGGCAGTCACACTCAAGCATTCCGACTTATGCACATAGAACAAGATCTCCATCAACTTATCCGTCATTGAAGAAGCAAAGCGATCCACGGCATAAACGTGTGCCCGTTTATGTTACCTCGATGAAAAGTGGATTTAGGAGTATTTTTGGCATAGTACTGCAGCAGGTTACTGTAGGAAAATCATTGTAGCAAACACTGTAGTAGTTACTGTCCACAGCCGGCCGAAAATGACAGTTTCAGAGAATCCACACGGGGGTGTGGAAATTACCCACGCCCGTGTGGAAATTCCAAACGGGCGCATGTACCGTACACGCCCGTGGAGTCGCCCGATTCCAGCCCTATTTAAAGCCGATTTTGGCATTCTTTTCTCCATCTTTTCCCCAACTTGCAAGAGGGTTTCGGCTAGGGTTTCGAGGAGTATTGGCCAAGGTTTTGTAGAGGTTCTATGGCTCTGACATCGTGATTCCATTAGGAAGAAGGTTGGTAGGGGAGCTTCGATCTAGGCACATCCTATACCGGACGAAGGAATCCTTGGACGACGAGTAGAGGACTTTCCACAAGACCATCGACACGACCATCGAGGGGGTTTCTTTATGGATTTATTGCTTTTACATTCGATTTCTTTGATTGTACTTAGCTCCATGGAGAGCTAAACCCCTAGTGGGTACTTGGCTGATTGTGAACCCTAGGATGTATTCATTTTATTGAACTTCTTTATTATGCTTTCAATAAATTGATGTTTATTGTGAGTTCCAATCTTGAATGCTTGATTGTATGAACATTTCCCCTAGAGTGACACTATGGTTGAGAGTTCTTGTTGGTAACCTTGTGAGTGAGTGACACACCACGAGCGTTAGACAAAGCTAGGTTGGAGAGGGTTGAGAGGGTGAGTCGAGAGGTAGAGGAGCATCCCCTTTCCCCTCCGACGTGATAGATTCTACCTCCATTCCTCGAGTTCTTTGCGTCCATAATAGAGTGAATGGTCTAAGGGATGAACCTCCGCTGGGGCCTAGTTGCGCGTGCAATGGTGTGAAGCGTTGAGGTGATCTTAGTATCTAGGGCTTAATTGTGGTTAGGGATCTTTCGCCTTGACCAAAGGGTTAGGTCTAAATCTAGGAAGAGATTTATCACTTGGAATCCCTAGAGCTCATTGCAACTCTATGCGAGTGAGAGGTGTTGAGATTGTTCGATTTCTCCTCCGGGAAATGTATAGAGTTAGGCATAGTTGACCTTAGATTTGGGACTATGTATGTAAGGATTTCCACGACTCACCATTGCATTGATTAGAAAGCATAATAGAGAGTTCTTGCACTTGAAGCGATTATCCTAGGTGAAACATCATCCGAGTACCCCATCTTTATCGATTGCCTTGCCTCCTCCTTACTTTTGCTCTCTTACTTGTTGCTTTTAATTTCTGAGAATTGAATCATTACCACACTTATCATTGTTGATACTCCACATAGCTAAGAATCAAATTAAGTGTCTTTACTCCCTACTCCCTGTGGATTCAACCCCGTTCATCCGGGATTATTACTTCGACAAACCCGTGCACTTGCGGGATATAAGCAAGGGGACCTTGTCATGTTTTTTGCGCCGTTGTCGGGGAATAGGCGTTTAGAGATACTTTGTACTTTGTTTTCTTATCTATTTACCCTTTATTCTATTTCACATCTCTTCTCTATCACCGTTCTGATTTATTTAAAAAAAAAAAAATTATTTCACACTTTCTTATTCTTCCATCATTCTCATTTGTTTTTTTCTTTTGTCATCTCTTATTTTTCTTGCAAGGATTTTAAATGATGATTGACCCAGTCATTGCTCTATATTTGCAGGTCGAAGCTCTCAGTAAAAAAGTTGATAGAATTGTTACTTCATGACAACAAAACATTCCATGTTACAACGCATATCATCCAATTGAAGTGGGCTACCCAAACGTATTATGGGATAATGGTGAACAACATTGGGAGGCAACTCAAGAGGAATGTCAAACGGGTGAGATACTCGGAGAGGATGCATTTCAGTTACAAAGAGTATTAGCTAACTTTATTGAAGCATCCGATGTCCGCGTCCAAAATATGGAGACCACACGAAGATGTCATGAAGCCTCCTATAAAAACCTTGAGCATCAACTAGGAGGGATACTTGACACACTCTCCAGGGAACAACAAGTATTTGAGCAAGCAAGTCAAGTTCCTTATAGAGAAGATGTGGTAGTCAATGACAATGAAGAAGTGGGGCGGAACAAGTAAGATGTTGTCAAGATTGAGAGGATACAAGAAGAACCGTTCATTCAATGTGATAATTGTTTGAGTGGACAGTATGTTTGTGAACAAGAAATGGTGCAAGGAGAGTTGGTGAAGACATATTGCTTTCAAGTTGAAAGAGAAGAAGACGCAAATCCTAAGGTAATGGAGCAATCATCTCTCTTTGGGATTAATCAACTCATAAATTGCAAGAAAGAGATTTTTGGTTTGGAAGAAGACGTGGGTAGGAGATTGAAGCCATCCAATGACCCACCTGTGCTAAGCTTGGACAATTCCCAACCCAAATTGTTTCCTTGGAGGCCAAAGGTAAGATGGTTGGACTCTCCAACAAATATTCCACCCTGGCAATTAGATTTTTAGTTTAAAGGAAGTAGCTATGCAATATCTAGTCGGGAGGAACACACACTTTTCAAGCCCCTATAAGGTAAGGAAGAGGTACGTCAAGCTAAGTGACCTAAAACAAGCGCTTCTTGGGAGGCAACCCAAGCAATTACTGTTTTCCTAGTTTTTAGTTTAGTGTTTGCATGAATTAGAGCTTGAGTGTTGGTGTTTGGATTCTTATATGCCATTGCTATGCTTTTCTTGTGGACCGTTGGTGTTATCTTGTGCTTTCATGTGTTTTGGTGAAGTTTTGGTCGTTTGAGCTATTTCTCATGTTTTTCACTGGTAAAACTTACATATTAGAGCAGGCTCTGAGTGTGAACATGTTAAAAAAAATTTTCTGTAGAGCCTGCAGAATTTTCTAAGGCGTCCAGAGAAAAAACACGGGCGTGTGGTATTTCCACACGCCCGTGGATTTACACTGCGAGCTCATCCAGAGAAGGCACAGGGGCGTGCGGCTGCCCCTGTGAACGACCATGCGACTGTCACACGCCCGTGGGTAATTTCTGCACGGGCGTGTGAATTCCTGCAGAGTTGAGCGGTTTATCCCGAAAGCACACAGGGGCGTGGACTCGCCCCTATGGGCGACATTGTGAACCACACACGGGCGTGGGTAATTTTCGCACGCCCGTGAGAATCTCTGCAGAGGATCTCTCCATCCTGAGAAGACACAGGGGTGTGCGTTTGCCCCTGTGAGTTGGGCCTGTGAATGTCCACGCCCGTGTGGAATTTTCACACGGGCGTGGGTCTTAGAGAATTTTCTCGGTTGCATTGAGAGTCCACAGGGGCGTGCGTTTGCCTCTGTGGGTCGGGCACACGGCGTGGGTAATTTCCGCACGCCCGTGTGGATTTACAGATATGCTAGAACCGCAGGTTTTCTTTAAAATCTTTTCGGGTTTCTTCATATTTTCACCCTCATACGTTTTGAGAACACATCCTTGCTCTCTTCTGACCTCTCACCGTCATTTTAGATGGTTGTTAATTGAGTTTTTCGGCCGTTTTCTAGTCTTTCATTCTCATTTTGTCAGTAAACTTCTCTTTCTCTTTTCTTTGCCAATCTTCATTTATTTTGCAGCACCAGCGTCATCTTCACCAGCAACGGAAACAGATGTACTAGCTATTAACACCGACACTTGAGACGTCTTTACCTTCTTTGTTCTTATTTTTTGCATTTTATTTTCTGCATTTTATTTTGGATTGGTATACTTAGAAAGGATTTTCCTTCTGAGTTTATTTTCACTTTGTGGTCTCGAGTTGTATTCATTGCTCTATCTTTTGTATACTCGAGTTATTTTTGTTTTTTCTTGAGCTTCACTGAACCCCCTCGTGTATGCGTGCAGATGGTCTTGTCATCTTGGGAATTGAGACTTAGTCATGGGCACGGCCAAGGTGCTTCGGCACTTAGCCGTGTGAGCTTCACAACCCGTTGAAACACTACTCCCAACGAATTAGCTTCATCAAACGCAACACTAGAAGTCAGGGGAGTATTGTTTTGATTGCTTCTCCCACATCTATTTTTGAATGATATATTTTGAGTGAGCTTGCATGAGTACATTGAGGACAATGTACAACTTAAGTGTGGGGGGGGGAGTTTCATAGTGCACACATCTTTTCTATTGTTCTTGATTGTTATATGCTCACATAGCCAATGGCGGTTCACCTTAGTTGCAAGCATTGTATTCTTGAGTTTAGGAGAATTTATAACATTAAATGTTTTCATGGTCTAGTTCTTGCTTAAATTTCTAGGAATTTTTACCCGATTTATACTTGTTACACTACTCACTCTTTAGACTCTATTGGAAACTCAAGTTTGATGTTAAAGGGACTAGTTATAGTTGTTTCTTGTGCAAATTCTGAAAAAAAAAATGAAAAATGCAAAGAAAAAGAAACAAAATAGTTTTATTGTGCTTGTTGGGTGGAAAGAGCTACCACCTATGAAGTATGAAGCTACTCTCATAAGTCGGATACTAGCTATGCCCTAATGAGAGAAAGAGCTATCTCATAGGATGAGTGAAAGCTACTACTCCGGTAGAAAGAGCTACCACCTCGAAAGTGTGAAAGCCACCTTAACGGCCGCTTTGGAAAGGGCTACCTTAGAGGATGTGTGAAGCATCTTTGAAATTGTTGTCACTTTTGTAGATAAATAAGTCACTTGTCTTAAAATATTTTGAGGAGTATACCTTGGGTTGTTTTGAGTGAGTTCACACACGCATACCCGATTTCGGGTTTGTTGTCCTTTTTTTATTCAAGTTTTTTTAGCTAGAGCTTTGATTTTTTTGTTTTTTTAATGTTGAAATTTCCCTTACTTGTAGAATGCTCTCTTTGTATACTTTGGTGAACCTAAGGCCAAGCACTTTCAATATTTTTCTTCATTGATGCACGGAATGTTTAATTTTTTTGCTCGAGGACAAGCAAAAGCTTAAGTCTGGGGAGTTTGATAAGTGCTTGTGTGATATGAATGCGAAGCATTCTTTCTTTATGTTGAGCATTTACTTTTCTCGGGTTTTTTTACATTAATATGTGTTTTTTTATGTTACTTTTTATGCGGATAGGGTTGTGAAACCAATTATGAAGGAAAAGAAGCCAATGTGGATCACAATGCACCGATTTTTGGAGGAAATCTTGCTAAGGTTTAAACGCGAAGATATAAGTCGGGTGCGAGATGCTAGAGTGTGTGCCAACCTCCCCGTATTTGAGTTTGCACAACCATTTGGAGGGGCACAAGGGCAGTCACACTCAAGCATTCCGACTTATGCACATAGAACAAGATCTCCATCAACTTATCCGTCATTGAAGAAGCAAAGTGATCCACGGCATAAACGTGTGCCCGTTTATGTTACCTCGATGAAAAGTGGATTCAGGAGTATTTTTGGCATAGTACTGCAGCAGGTTACTGTAGAAAAATCATTGTAGCAAAAACTGTAGTAGTTACTGTCCACAGCCGGCCGAAAATGACAGTTTCAGAGAATCCACACAGGCATGTGGAAATTACCCACGCCCGTGTGGAAATTCCAAACGGGCGCATGTACCGTACACGCCCATGGAGTCGCCCGATTCCAGCCCTATTTAAAGCCGATTTTGGCATTCTTTTCTCCATCTTTTCCCCAACTTGCAAGAGGGTTTCGGCTAGGGTTTCGAGGAGTATTGGCCAAGGTTTTGTAGAGGTTCTATGGCTCTGACATCGTGATTCCATTAGGAAGAAGGTTGGTAGGGGAGCTTCGATCTAGGCACATCCTATACCAGACGAAGGAATCCTTGGACGACGAGTAGAGGACTTTCCACAAGACCATCGACACCCGACCATCGAGGGGTTTCTTTTATGGATTTATTGCTTTTTACATTCGATTTCTTTGATTGTACTTAGCTCCATGGAGAGCTAAACCCCTAGTGGGTACTTGGCTGATTGTGAACCCTAGGATGTATTCGTTTTATTGAACTTCTTTATTATGCTTTCAATAAATTGATGTTTATTGTGAGTTCCAACCTTGAATGCTTGATTGTATGAACATTTCCCCTAGAGTGACACTATGGTTGAGAGTTCTTGTTGGTAACCTTGTGAGTGAGTGACACACCACGAGCGTTAGACAAAGCTAGGTTGGAGAGTGTTGAGAGGGTGAGTCGAGAGGTAGAGGAGCGTCCCCTTTCCCCTCCGACGTGATAGATTCTACCTCCATTCCTCGAGTTCTTTGCGGCCATAATATAGTGAATGGTCTAAGGGATGAACCTCCGCTGGGGCCTAGTTGCGCGCGCAATGGAGTGAAGCGTTGAGGTGATCTTAGTATCTAGGGCTTAATTGTGGCTAGGGACCTTCCGCCTGGACCAAAGGGTTAGGTCTAAATCTAGGAAGAGATTTATCACTTGGAATCCCTAGAGCTCATTGCAACTCTATGCAAGTGTGAGGTGTTGAGATTGTTCGATTTCTCCTTCGGGACATGTATAGAGTTAGGCATAGTTGACCTTAGATTTGGGACTATGTATGTAAGGATTTCCACGACTCACCATTGCATTGATTAGGAAGCATAATAGAGAGTTCTTGCACTTCAAGCGATTATCCTAGGTGAAACATCATCCGAGTACCCCATCTTAATCGATTGACTTGCCTCCTCCTTACTTTTGCTCTCTTACTTGTTGCTTTTAATTTCTGAGAATTGAATCATTACCACACTTATCATTGTTGATACTCCACATAGCTAAGAATCGAATTAAGTGTCTTTACTCCCTACTGCCTGTGGATTCGACCCCGCTCATCCGGGATTATTACTTCGACAAACCCGTGCATTTGCGGGATATAAGCAAGGGGACCTTGTCACAAACCCTTGCTATTGATGTTTCGTGTTAGCACTGATGGCACATCATATGGTATTCCCATTCTAAATAGAACACTGACTCTTACTGCAAATGCAAGGATATCAGCACATAAGATATGCCTTTGCATTCAGTCTTGAGCCGGGATTTTGCTGCATCGATGATTTCAAATCCTGGAAAACTTGGATTGTTTGTCAGTAAATCTTTTTCTACTATGGTGTTGCTTGTTAAATCAATCGAAACTGGTCCATCAGCATCCCTGACAAATGCATCATGGAAGTGCATTCTAACAAGGCCAGCAGCCAAGCCAGGATCATCATTAAGAGCTTTCATAACTTCTTCTTTGACTATGGATTCAGCTATGGGGAATGAGCCATTATAGAAACCAACTTGAAGCTGAGCATTAGAAGGAGCACAGGATAATAACAGGGAAATATAGAAACACATTCACTCTTCTAAGATCCATCTCTTCCCGTCTGTTATGTGGACGCTGCTCCAGTGTAATACAAAGCTCTCCCTGCGCCATCATAGGCAGTGAAACCAACGTTGTGGCCTTACGTTCTCACAGCACCGCCGTCCAGTGGCGGAGCACTGACAGCATAGACAGGTGTAGCCACCTCACGATAGATCTCCTGCGCCGGTGAAGGAACCATCCTCGGTGGCGGTGCCATGGCGTAGTATCCTTTTCTCATTTAAGGATGAATCACTACTCCTTGTTGCTAATAAACGCCTGGTCCTGTTGGGATGAAATACATTGGCTAGTCTCATAAAGCATCTTGTGCACATTGACTTAGCATCGTCAACACCGACTCCAGCAAGTGGTTCCTCCAGTACGCAATCTTTCCCATTTTCCACCTTGTCCACCATGGCTCCACTAGTGACTTCACCAAGTACTTCTCTTGTTCAATCCCATTAATGATCTCCATCTGTTCTTGGTTGTCATCGAGTAAGAGTGATGTGGTGACCCATTCGTAGGAAATGTACAGCGCGCCAAGCTTCAAAACACAGTAGATCTCGTGGTAGATGTCTTGAAGCTTGGGTGTGTGCAGGTGGCTTCAATGGAGTAAGCGGCGTGCGGTGAGAGAGGTTGGGGATGGAAGGAGATAAGTGGAAGCTCTGGCCCCAGCCCTACTCGTAGATGTAGGTGACAAGGTTTTACAAAGTGTGGATGAAGACAGGGATGTTTATGGAGTCACCGGTGGTCTCCTTTCATCACCGGAGAAAAGGGCCAGTACTGCTTATACTCATCCTAGGCCTTATCTCTTGTGATGAAGCCCATCTTGACTACATAAACCAGTAGTTACCGCCGCCACGGTGAACAACGCCCACACCACCATTGTCGTCTCCGTCGCTGATCATATCTGGGGGTTTAGCGGAGAAGATGATAAAAGAGAGGAGAGAGATTGAGAATGTTCGAGTTCTCGCCCACGGGAAAGAGAGAGCACGAGGGAGAAGAAATGCATGCATGTGCGTGCATGTGTTTTTTTTCTTTCTTCTGATTTTTTTTTCATTCTTCTTCTCTTCTAATTTTTTTTTCTCTTTTTTTTATTCTTTTTTTCTTCAAATCTTCTCTTCTTTTTTTTTCTCCGAGGGCTTTAGCTTCTTCTCTAAGGGCTTTGGCTTCTTTCCTATGTCTTCTCCTTCTTCTTTTCAGTTGGTAGCGACTATGGTGACGGCGGCATCCTCGATAGGCATCAGTGGCAGTAGCGGGTGACAATGGTAGCATGCATCATTGGCAGTAGGTGACTGCGAGTAGCAGACAGTGATGGCAGCAATGGCAACAAGCAGCACCAACAACAACGAGCAGCAGCAGCACGAACAACAGGCAATAGAGGCAGCAGCAGCGGCTAGCAGCAGACGGCAAGCGGCAAATCATTATACATATATATATTCTTTATATAAATAAGCATAAGAGGAGAAAGAGAACCCTTTTTTTTTTCTTTTTTCCTCTCTTTTATTTTTTTCTCTCTAAATTCCTTTTTTTTCTCTAAATACTTCTCCCCTCTCCTGATTTTTTATTTTCTAACCTTTCTTCTTCTTTTCTTTTTTCTCTTTTTTTTTTCTTCTCCTCATCTAATTTTTTCCTTCTGTTTTTTTTTTCTTCCTTTTTTTTCTCTCGCTTCTTCTCTGGGTTCGGCCTCCTCTTTTTCTTCGCATTCTTTCTCCTTTTTAAAGTTTCTTCGCAGTCTTATCTAAAATAACCAAACCCACCCCATAAAATTACAACCTATAACCATCTTCGTGGACCAAGTCAGGATAGGATAAGATCCAAACTTAAAGTTTTTAACTACTTTCAAATTTTGAAATTTTATTTAATTTTTTTTCATTAATTAATTTAATTAATTTTTAATTAACCCAATTTTGCCCCAAGATTTGTATTCGTGTGCCTCAGGATTTGCATTTCTCAAATTGCCTCGAGATCTATTCTAAGACTATATGAAATCTAGGATCGCCTCGGGATGTGTATTTGGGCTATCCTAAGATTTGAGATTGACTCAAGATATGTGTTTTCAAGGGCTATATGAAATCTGGTAATTTGCATTTATGCTTCGAGATAAATTCTCAGGGTAAATTTTGTAATTTGCACTTATGCCTCGAGATAAATTCTTCTCGGGGGCAATTTTGTAATTTACATTTTTCTCCCTTGTTCGCCTTGGGATTGGTGTTCGAGTCCAAGACAACCAAATAATCAATTAAGATTAAGATGAGGACATTTAAATTTTAATTCTAAATATATCTATGTTAATTCTAAATATATCTATGATTAGGATATATTAGAATTTAAATTAAATTGGGATTTGGGTTCTATTAGGACATATGTTATATTATTTATATATAAACAACCCTAGTCGACGTAGTCACCCCCTTTCTCGATATACGCCTTTACATCCAAGCTGGACTTTGCACATTATACATTCGTATGGAATACTAAAGATGAACTATGGGAACAAAGATCAAACAATCTGGGATTTGTTACATGTGCCCAGCCTTCGAGTTGTATTAAAATATGTAAATGTGGACTTCAATCTTCATGTAGTTCCCTGGCAACCCGAACGAATTTCCTGTTGCTCAAAAGGGATACAGCCAACAGGTTTTCTAGTGTTATTTCCTTAGTCAGAGGACAACGAGGATATGTAAGGAAAAAATTCTTGGCATTAAAACGAAATCTCTTTTGATGGAGTGGCATATTTGTAATTAATGGGTTTATAGTCTTGTCCATCTTACATTTGAAATACCATATAAAGCAAGATATTAAACCACAGTGTTCAAAAACTCATAATATATGTTTACACAAATATAATCAAAGTCTCAAAGCCTTTCATCAAGTATCTACCAAATACATGTACCTAAAACTCATAATGAACATAAGAACTGATTGATCAAAATAAAGTTTCCAACTCTCATAAATATCAAATTTAACAATATACGAGTTTTAAAGCATCAAGACATAAAACTCATCATCGATTAAATTTTATCTCGAAGAAATGAGCAATGGTCTAAAAACATTCTTCGACTTAGCAGCCATCACAACTAGGTTGAGAGCTGTCAAAGTCTTCATAACTTTGGCATTGGCCCACCGATTCCGTATGGTAACTCTGGCCTTCCGGTGTATTATCTAAATTAGGGTTCTACGCTCCACCTGATGAGGACAAGGAAACAGGTCCTCGACACCACCTCTAAAGGCTGGCCCATAGGGACCTCTACTGTAGCAAGCGTGTTACAACACCATCACCATCAACATCGATCAATGCATAAACATCTCATCAAAAGGGTCCATAACCAGGACAATGCATAAATACAGGGAATGAAATCCCTATCCAAATTTTTTACAAGTCAATTCACATGGTCATTGTCTAGGACAATAATCATAAATCGGAAATAAGCATCATTTTCATATAAATCAATGTCTTAAGCATAATATGTTTATAAGTTTCAACTTCATTTCAAACCTGATATACCATTATAACCATAAGCCTTTTCGTCAAACATCAAAAGTTTCATTCACAAAACAAAAAGTATACAAACTCTTTATAAACCAATTAAATCATCAATTTAATACGATAAACTCAAGGATTACTTTTAAATCATAAACAAAACTTCATAAATACTCTCAACTCATATTATAAGTCTAATTATAAGCACATTCACTCCAACATTAAGAGTTTCATATAATACAATAGTATAGACATTTATTTCCAAACCGCCCTATAAACACGTGAATTTTCATCAAACATCAAGAATTTCAACCTATAAGTCAATAGCAAGGAAAATACCTTCCTAATCAATTAACACATCTACTCAATATGATAAACTATGAAATACTTTCATATAGGGCAATAGACATCTTTATATAATGTTCTAGTAGAATTATGCAAAATCACAAATTCCCACTCATAGCTTAGGTGATTTAAACCCCGAATCCTCTATTTCACTAACTCCTTGCCACGTGACAACCAACCACAAACACACATAAGAATAAGCAAATAAACACAAGAATGAACCTTAGGTTCAACCAATAATGCAACCCTAATGAGGCCTCAGCTTTGCTCACAACTGGGTTTTACTGTTACTAATGAGTTGCTAAGGGTTTGAGCTTAACTCTAAACCAAAGAAATCAAGGAACAACTAAGTTTTGAAGGAGCTACAGTGGTACTACTGTGCCCAAGAACCCTAGCAAGGAAATGGTTCATGGATACACTCAAACAAGGAAGAGAATTCCATGCAAACCATTCTCTAAAGTTGCAATAACACTAAGCAAGAGAAAGAACAAGGATCAAGCCTTACTCCAAACCATAGGTTAAACATCTATCAACAACAAGGAAAAATAAGGAGTGGAAGCTTAACTCAAGGATTTAAGAACAAGGATGAAAGGTCTTTCGGCTCCAAAGTTTGAAGAACAAAGCCTAACAACTTCTCTTCTTGCTTTAAAGGAAGCTCATGGAAGAGAAGGAAGAAAGGAGAAGAGAGAAGGAAGAAAAGAGGGCAGCAAAACAACCAAAGAAAGAGGGTAGGGTTGCACCTGGGCGTGCACTATGGGCATACTGCTCTCGCGCACAACTTGAGGGTCGCGAGCTACACCAGCACACAGGCTACCAGGGCCTTGCCTAGCGTACCCTAAGACCACCTCACAGGTGCAGGCGACCTATCGGCCGCCGAAGGGCTCAGGCACGACGCCCAAACTATGGCTAGAGCCGAGACAACAAGCAAGCATATGCACGCTCAACTGCTTAAGCGCGAAATGACCCGATCACACCAAACAAACTTGGTCTAACCTGCCAAGGCAATAACAAACAGGCTCAAACCTCAGTTCAAGTCTACACACACAAAGGCGAAACACCACAAAATATTTCTTATGAAGTTCTTGAATTTTAAACACTTAATAAGCAAACAAATTACCTCATTAAAGATGCCCTTATAAAATGGCTTGATTTTTTAAGATAAATAAATATGCAAAAAATGCTATTATTAACAAAAATCCTGGAAATCTAAAAAAATAAAAGATATGCTCTAAAAAAATAGAAAGAAAGAAAAAAGAGAAAATCTCATTGTGCTTTATTCTCTAACATTTTGACTACTTCAAAAAAGAGAAAGAGTTTTGGACAAAGATGAGGAAAAAATTTTTGAAAAAAAAAGAAAAATAGAAAAAGAATTTTAAATAAGAGGATTGACAACAACAATAGAAGAGGGACAAGTCAAAAATGAAGAAGGAAGATGAGAAAAAGAGAAGGTAGAAAAAGAAAGACAAAGAAAAAAAAAAGAAAAAGAATTAAAGAGAAATAGAAGAAAACACATTAAAAAAATGAGTGAAAGAAGATAAAAGAGAGGAGCGAAGAAATTTAAACTCATAAGAGATTAACCAAGTTAGCAATAAAGATAATAAAGAAAATAACAAAATAATATATAGACATTTATCTCTACTGTTAGGTCCCCCATCCAATGCGTGATTCTTATGTCCAATCTTTTGATGCCCAATTTTTTGTTATTTCATCTGATGTAATTTTCAATGTATCTACGATCTCTTAATACCTAAGATTCTCATCTCTTTATTTGTTCAACCCCACTTAATAGGTAGGGAATCAGTGGACTTCAAGCTCAAAAGAAAACGTTAAAAAAAAAAAAGGATTGTAAGACATACTACTAGAAGACATTAGAGGAGATCTGAGAAGAAGAAAGGGAAGAAGAGCGAGAGTAAGAAAGAAGAGAAGCAAGGGTAGTGTTTTGAGCATTGGTAGGGCAATCAAATTTCGAAATGAGGTTGGGTTTCACTCAAGTTTTAGGTTTGTAAATCCTTGCAAGTTGCACTTCTCAACTACCATATTTGATTTCCCATTTGACCTTTTTTTAGCACTCTCTTGAACATTCTTATTTGGTATTGTTATTTGTTATCTATCCTTCTTGATGATGATGATGATGATGATGATGGTATTGTTATTTGTTATCTATCCTTCTTGACGATGATGATGATGACGACGATGACGATGATGCCTATGTTTTTGTGAGCCTCTACAGTTTCGTAACTAGACAAAAACCTTATAATTCCATTGTTGATATAGTGAACTTTAAATGGCCTACGGGCCTCATGATTTTTTACCTTTTAATTAGAGAATCTATCAACACTAAAATGGTGTCTTGCATTTATATGGTTGATTGATTTTGTTAGTATTTGCTCGATATTTTATTTTAGCACATAAAATGAAAAAGTTTGCACTTGCTTGCGGTTGTTCTAATATTGAGAGCGATGCATAGATCTAATCACAGACATGTTGAGGTTGTGTTGGTGTACGGAGAGATACACGGTCACGTCTTCTCAACCAATACTCATTGAAGTCCAAGCAGGAGCAAACCAATCCAATAACTTTGGGGACCCTTCAAATTTGGGCCTTTACTCAAAAACGGCTCTCAACCCTGAAAGCCCATAAAGACACATTAATGTCCATCCCTCAAGCAAAATGCTACAAGGGAATATGCCCATTTTGAGGTTTAATCATCATGTGGGCTCATTAAAGCCTGTAAAAATCCAAAGCCCACTAAAGGACAGTATTGGCCAAAATCATATTGTTGTGGTTTTTTAAGTAATAAAATCATAGGTCTTTGGACACTCAACATGTTGATATTATGTGCTCTATAAACCAATCATTTGTCTGCTATCATTGATATTTTATAGGACTGTGTTATCCTTTTACATCCATTTGCGTATGTTATATTTGTGCACCACAAACAATTAACTTGTATGTTATCATTGACATTTTATACAATTATTATTTAATTTTTACATTCATTTATATACTTTTATATTTATCATGTGTGAGAAGCATGATTGATCAAAAGAACTCAATGAATCTAGATAATGATATTGGGTTATGATAAGATAATACTAATGACATATAGTGGGGTTTGTATGAATTAAGGGGCTTCTTTGAATTATTTTTTCTTTCGAAAATACTTAAATTCCAAAATAAACACTTTTGAAAAGAACATTCGAAAAGATTCATTATTTCCAAAAATAATTATTAAATTTGATAAATTATTTTAGAGGCCTTTCCAAAGGATAGAAGCTAGTGTTCTCTTACATACAATAAAAAAACACTAGCTAGAAACATTTTTTTAAAATATATATATATATATTCATAAGTCAATTCAAACCAACCAAAAATATCAAACGGTGCTTAACATTATAATTATCTACCTTAGCTAAACATACTCCAAGATTTTAACACCTTTGAGGGGAAAAGAAAACGTTGTCGGTTGGTTTGTGTGCCTCTAATGTTTTGGCCCAAACATTAGAGGCACACAAACCAACCGACACCCAAACATTAGAGGCACACAAACCAACCGACAACGTTTTCTTTTCAATATTAAAGAAAAAATAATTGGTTGATAGAAAAATCTTATAATTGGTATGAAAATATAAATAAGTTTGAAAATAAAGGTATAAGTGCAAAAGTTCTCTCCCAAAATCATTTGGTATCTGTCCAATTAAACTATATAATGCCTAGGGCATTTTTAATATTTTCAATATTATTCATATTAGTTTTTTTTTTTACAAAAAGACAACAAATGTGGCTCACTTAAGAGTGTCACGGAGATAGTAGAGATGCACCAGTTATAGTGGTTTAACGATCTCTTAGTTATTAACTATATAGGACAAGCTAACACACTGAATAATGAAGATATGCTACGTACGCTCAAAATGATATATCAAACATCATAATCAATGATGGTAAATCCTCCCGTCATGCAACTCTAGAAGGCTAAAAAATACAACTCCTGCCACAAATACTATAACTCAATATACAGTACCTGATCTCAATAAACAGTGCATAAACAATACTCTGTGGTATAACAGGGTAAAAGTGTTGTCATTTATTTTAGTTTTTAAAATTTTAAAATATTTAATACACTACTTATATTTGGTTCATGTTTATTCTCAGACAACCCTTAACAAAATTAGCTTAAGTGATAAAGACTTTTTTTTAATAAGTGATATGATTTTGAATTTGAGTGTTGGTGTTTGACTTTTCATGTACATCCATATACACTCATTTATAAAAGTTACTCTTATGCAGCTCCCACTACCTCACCTTGGACAACCATCCAGTCAAAAACCAAAAAAATAATAACATATTTTAGATTAATTTCTAGTACCTAATTTTTTAAGGCTTATCCTCTCCCTGAATGAAGCTTGGGACATACGGCTGTATTTTACAGATATCTTTTTCTCTAATGTAAAACCTTCATAAAATAAATAAATAAATAAATAAAAAGAGCATCCCAAAAGAAAAAGAAAGAGAACAGCTAAGTTTTATTCATCCAAATTATACCACCAAATTACAGATGACAGTGATGCACATTCTCAATTGTTTTCAGCAGCTGCGCTTTGAATCTTCCAAGCTCTAATCTTCTTGGCATGCTCAACAAGCTCATCAACATCAGGCATGACATCCTTCACAGCAACATCCAAGCAAAAGTTTTGGGACCATGCAAACAAGAGTGGAGTCTGTTCTTGTTGTAAAAGCTTGCAACCAGAAATTCTTTCTGCGGCAAGGATCCATGTCAAGAAAGAGCCAAAAGCAATGTCTAGATGGCCAACTGCATCACCACCAAAGAATGGCTTCCCTTGTGAGCTCTTCTCAAGCACCTCCTCCATCAGTTTTAGCCCTGCCTTTGTTTCCTCTGCTGCTTCTGCCTGTGCTTCCTCTGTATCTCCACGTTTCATTGTTTCTATCAGTTTTGGCAACCACTGCCAAATGACAGACAGATAAAGTTATACTTATTATTGGTCATATAAAAGGTATTTGGTTCATATGGGTTCTAACAAGCTTTTACCTCATCAGATTCTTGAGAATTTAATTCTGAGAAATTTGATTTCTAAGAATGTTATAACAGCGTATTTGGTTTGTAAATAATTCTGTTTAAAATTTGACAGATATTTTACTCTGATATGTTTATTGTACATAAAATTTGAATAAGAATATGAACACCTAAAAAATTAGGCTTTTGCCACTATTAAAAAGAGATGGCAAACCTGAAAAACTCTTTAATTTCTTTCATAGAATCATAAAATATTTGCATAAATTTAAAATATGCCAAAATATATCTCAAGCTATTTTTGAAATAAAACACATATTTAAACTTTCCAACAAAACAGAAGGTGATATATTACACAAGTCATTCTGCCATGATTTTTTTGGAAAATTAAAATCCTACAATTATCATGTTTTTAAAACATTACTCGATTCATGTCTAGAAAACATAAACATCTTACATGCATTTACAAGTTATCTGCAAATTTAGCAAAATTCCTCAAAACTAAATGGCCCATGTAATGCAATTAATTTGTAAATGATGGTGTACATCTTCTAACTAAACCGATATTGAGATGATCAATATGTATGTTCTAATCCATCATCTTCTTCAATTATTATACGTACGCAATGATATTCTTTAACAATATAAAATTCATTGGCAACAAGCAAGAATGATGTATGATATGTAAAAGCCAACAAGCTAGATATATGCAAGTGATAGTACATCATCTAATCAAACAATTCTCTTCTTGTTTTATTCAGGCTATGGCTATCTCTTGTGTACACATTCAATAACTACCAAAAATTGATACATGCGAAAGTTTATTTAATATTATCCATCCATCCATTCCATGAATAAAGCTGAAAACATTATTTACTCACAAACAAAATCAACATTAAACTAAATAAGTTTAAAAAAAACTTAAACCAATAAAAAATAAAATTCATGTACCTTATCATCAATGTAGTGTGCCCAGAAGCGAGCAACAGCACGGTCATGAGGAAGAGAAGGGAGGATGGAATGAGAAGCATATTCTCCAGCCCAAACTTGGTCCACATACTCAACAATGATCATGGACTCACAAATGGGTCTGCCTTCATGAATCAGGACTGGCATCTTCTTGTAAACAGGGTTGGACTTGATCAGCAACTCACTCTTGCTCCCAAACTGCTCTGGAACTCATACTTGACTCCTTCCAGGTTCAGTGCTATCCTGACTCGCACCACAAATGGGCTCACTGTAAGCCCCACCACCTTCACTTCTTCTGCTTCTCTTGATGCCATTGTTTACAAAATGATGTGTTTGTGTTTGGAGAGAGGTTTTATAGAGGGAGAATTTCAGGGCATTGAGGTCAGCAATGAGATCATGAAACCATCTTATGTTATTATTATGTATGAACTGTATCATTCAAACCTTGGGAAACAAGCAAGCCTGGATATTTTGGTTGACTTGTTCTGCAGAGATTACCATCTTATGTTATTATTTTTTTGACATAAGGAATAGATCGCCCGAAGGTCGTGCTAAATTATCAGGGACGTGCACAAATCTCGGTGGAGTAAGTGGGGGTAGGGTCCGTGCACACATAGGCGCTGGGACCACCCGCACACAACCACCGCTCATATCCCCCAGAAATATGCCGTCAGCCGAGAATCAAACTCTCACCTCTCGGTGAAGAGCTCTATCAGCGACCCGTATACCAATAGATCATTTGGTTGTTGGCTCTTATATTATTATTATGCGAGTAGTGCCTGGGGCATCTTTTCTCTTCAAGCAGCTCTTTGTTTTTAGGACAATAGTCATTTTTTGTTATTATTATTTTATAAGTTTTACTTGTGCATTAATGTGGCAAAATGTTTAGAAAAAAAATAGATGTTTACTTTTTTTTATTAGTAAAAAAAATTGTTTCAACATACCGACATAAAAATTAGTTTATAATATACTGTAATTATAATCATATTAGCTTATATATTTTTATGAGTAAATTTTAATTTACAAATTTTATTTAAATATAGGTGAATTTATTTTATTTTATTTTATTTTGGAAAATAATGAAGTGGAAAAAAAGAGACTACTTCTTATAAACTTTTTAACTGATTTTGAATAAAAAAATACAGCCGTAAGCTCTGCTTTGTAAGGTCTTTAGTCTTGGTGTTACGGTCCAGCTTACGACCATCAGTGTTATACCGTAAACTTTTTTAGATGGTGCTTGCAACCTCCTTTATGGGCACACATGCTCCCAGTAAACTCTTCTAAATGGGCCTTATAGCCTAGCTTACACGCGTAAGTCATGCCTTAAGTCGCTTTGTCTGGCAGTTGTGCTTCTACTTACACACATAAGTCTGCCTGTAAAATTCTTTGGATGAGGCTTACGGTAGCAAGTTTGGGCGTAGAGGATCATGAGGTGTTTTGTCTGCCATATTCCCTTATTCTTGATGTTGAGAGAGCTTTATCTTCCTTGTTTTGGTTCAATATTGCTTCTTTTGGCTCTATCCTATTCATTATTAAATGCATGTGACTTGAAATCAAATTTTATATCACGTTAAGCATCGTCTTCCAAATAAATGCCAAAATACATGCCAATTAAGTATATAAAATATTATAAAATTGTGTTTAACTGTACACTAATCAATATAGCAGTTTACAATCATATATAAGAAATAAATGCTCCCGATTTTCATTAAAAATTCACACAAAGAGGAATTTAAATTTTCACAAAGATCCAAGTTGCCAAACTAAAAATTAGGCATATGATTGTTAACATAGAATTGGTTGTTCAGTAAGATATACTCCTGACAAAAGATGATCTAGCACCTTTTCCACGTCACTTTTTCAATTTTGTGTTTGATGAAAGAATTAAATCACTAGGTAATTCAAACAAGAATTTCACAATCATATATTTAAACAAAAAATATCATTTCATTGCTTAACATATAAGTTGCTTCTTAGAATTAAACTATACTAACCAAATGATATGATTTATGATTTTAAAATGTTGTTAGAATGCTAATTTCAATCACCCTTGTCAAACCTGTTTATTACCCAAGATATAATAATACTATTGGCAAAAGGAGTATTATTATTCAAAAATGAAAGTAAGCTCCAGTTGCTAAAAAACTCTTTTTTTTTTAACAATATAACAATAAATTCAAATTTAATTTACTACAAAATCATAATTATTACATGTTGTTTATAGAAGACGTATAATCAAGGTCATTATTTGGGATTATTGTCTTCCATTGCTTAATGTGACTAAGCTTCCACAGATGCAATCATGACCAATTGTTGTCTTCATTGCTATGGTTGCCAAAACATTCAGGTGTACATTATGTCATCAAATGCTTATGAGCATAAAGCCCATTCCTTGTTTTCAAAGCAAATTTACTATTCTCAACGGAGGACATGTATCTAAACAAATCAGTAGCAATAAAAATTGATATCAAGTTTGGCTTTCTAGAAACGAAGGAGTTCAAGTTAAAGTACAGTAATCAAATATTCCATGTAAACATTATTAACAATGTGCAAGCAATATTAACCATTTCTTATTCTTAAGGACGTAGATATGAAACTGAAAACATATGTACAACTCCTTTAACCATAAGAGCAGTAGTAACTTTAGATTGGACCAATTAAGCTATTGTCACAAACATAAACAAAACAATTGAATATATGGTACTACAATACCTGCAACTTATGATATGTAAGGTTTGATTAAGGCAGAGATAAATTTTGGTGTGATCAACATAATATTAAAACTAGATTAATGATGTAAGAAATTAAATCTTATGAATACTTATGCTTTACTCCATATCAATTTTGCCTAAAATTATTCACTAACAAGACTATTGAATTCTAATTGCAATGGGAAGTTAGATCTGATAATGGAAGATGAAATTGATAAGACGAACTTGGCCATTTTTTATAAACAAGCATGAAAGCTTATAGGCATTCATATAAACAATTCTAGCAATCATAAATATTAAGAGATTCAAACCATCTTCACAGTCCTTTGAGTTAAAGGCAACGAGTTCTACTTTATTATAGGATTGATATAGAAAGTTGTTACTTAGAGATTAAGGTTGTACAAAATATTTAACTAAGAAATAAGAAAAAGAAAAGCAAAATCCATTGCTCCATCTAAAGAGGCAACTCAGATTACAAGTGCCAATTTGTTCATTACGGAACCCTACAAACTAATCCAAAAAAAGTATCAGGTTGAATGAACATTAAGATTAAAGGATGATCAGGAGAAAGTTCCATATTCCACAAGAAATTCCAAAACATCTATTCCCCAAAGAATTACTTGCAAAGAGAAAGATTCCTCAAAGAATCGGCTAACTCTTGCAATACAGAGGTATATATATACATACATACTACTTGTCATATGAGAATTTTAACTATGTCCAATATTAATAGCTTTCTACAAAACAAATAAGATGTTCATATTCATATATCTATGTTTTGATGTAAGATATGAACTTAAAAAAACTCTTTTGGGTACTTCTTTGCACTCCTATAAATGCAAAGTTCTGCTAGAATTTGTGCAACATATAAAAATACATACATTAAAACTACAAAAATTATAAGAAGCCCAACACGAACAAAGGAAATTTACCCAGTTGTTATTATTGTTGTTGTTTTTATTATGTCCTTATAGTAATGCCATGTGGATATAGACAGCCAAATGTGCCACAAGTGTAAACATACAAGGTTATACACCTACATGGCTGAAACCAAGTAGGCACACAATGGCTCAAAACCTGATCCAAAATTGAACAAATATTCTATAGAATTTCAGATATCTAAAATCAAAATACAATGAAGTTCGAAAAACAGAAAGTTTTTAAAAATAAAGTTTTGGGTTAATACAGGTGTAAAAAAAAGTAACCTAAACTACACCAAAGATACCCCTGATATTCGACAATTGCTGCTAAACTATCCACCAGTCAACCTTATCCCTTATCTGAAAGAAAAAAAAACAATAAGATAATGAGCTTTCCAGCCCAATAAGTAACCCACTAAAAACATTTTGGGATTATACAAGTTTTTAGCAATACATATTCAAATATCAACTAGAAATCCATATAGGACGTATTAAAATAGTATCTTGAGAATCATAATATATATTATGTACCACAATATAATTTTGAAAAAAATTTCAAACCTTGAAATCAGTGCAAATTAACAGAAATACAATCAGAGCTTAGCAGATTTTCAAAATTTTATGTCTCCAAATAAACTATGAACAAGACAAAATATCATAAGTCATGTGTTTATACTCGGTGACCTGAGTCAAAATTTTAGAGGTCATTTATTTACCCTCGGTGACTCGAGCCAGAATATCAGAGGCCGTTATTCTTCACCGACGGAATGATGCCTAACTATAGTCTCTTATCAAAGTATATATCGGCATGGTCAGTGCTTAACCCCCAGTGTTAGGGTTATTACATAGTTAATTGGAGACTAGATTTCTATGTCAAAATACTTAATATCCACAAACACAACAAAAATATCAAAGTTCAGACTGAGCAAAGTACAGGGTAATTCATAAAGCAAATTTTAGCAGTCACATGATGCCCATTTTATAATATCAAAATAATCCAGTTATTTGAATCTAAACTTGAGCAAATAATTCTTAAAAATCTTCAAATAATTGAAAATTTTAAATAATTCAAGAAAATATGATAACCGGAAATTTAATCAAAATTATTTAAGCAAGAATTTATTAAATGGTTAATTAATTCAGAAAAATATAAATAATAAGAAATTTAATAAATGAACAATTTAAAATGATATTTTAGCAAGAGTCAAAAAGCATATACATATATTGATATTTATATGTGGTTTACTTACCAAATACTCGCTAACGCGGTAAAATTTAATTCCGACACCATAAAGCTTTTAGCATGCCCTATAATTAGGGAAGAAAGCCTAATAAAACACCAATAAGATGAATTTACAAAATGTAAGGGTATGTAAGAAGGATTCCAAGACAAATAATTCTACAAAGGTAAAGGGCTAGTGAGCAAAGATAATGTAAAAAGAGATTTCTGAAGGTTGTAAAAGCAAAAAGGATCAAATTATTATTCTATTCCCAAATCCGGATTCTTTCAGGGGTATAAAAGTAATTCTCCAATCCAAAGGGCATAAACAATTTTAACATGAACATTAAGTACTAAATCCCTCATAAGTTCACATATACTTTTCCAAATCACAAATTCCAAGATTCTGAGAACCATAAACATCTAAGATTATAACATATCCCAAATTGGCATAATTTAGAGTACTACTCAAATTATAGCATTCAATTTAATCACCAGCTATTTCTTCATACTTATAATTTAGACATACCGCATTCAAACATACATATCTCTCAACCTACAATTCCAAAATCAGTAATAGTTTACTGACAATTATAAAACCTAAATAGGAACATGTTTTCTATTTTTCACCTTACCCAATTCAATCTCCATGACCATTAAAAATACCCTTCAATCTTCATGTTCTGCACAGAAATTTCCATCCGAGACAGTTATACTAATAAGGTTATACCTCACAAACCACATATGTATAAAATCTAAAATTTTGCAGGTAAATAGATAACATCAAAAACTATAACTTTCATACAATTTTCTATATATAATTCAAACTCTATAATCATGATAAAAATTAAAGACTCTCCAAGGCATTCACATATATCTTATCCGAGGCACTTGCATTTAGAGCCTCTATTTTATAGGATACACATAAAAAAAATTCTGAAATTTGGCACTAAGATAAATAAGATCTATCTACAATTTTTGTATTTTGATATCCTCCAAAATATGTGTTTAGCTCTTCCAAATTAATTAGGGATCCCTACTATACAACTAGAAAACTTCTCAATCTAATAATTATCCTCAAATGACTCAAATCTTTCACCTAATAAGAATGGATGGAAGCATAAGAATTTAACTTCAACTCTCTAATGAAAATCACAAGATTTAAAGATCCATAATCAAACTACAAAGAAAACTCTAACCCTAACTAGAATCAAAACCTAAACAATAAGAAAAGAAGAACAAGAAAACAAAGCCTTACCCCTAACAAGCCCTAATGGAGAAGCGATTTCATCCACAATCAGAATCCATGATCAGAGTGTGATAAGGAGATGGGAGAAGAGGCAGACAAGCTAGGGATAGATCTCTATTTTTTTCCCCCAACAAGAACGAGAACGTGATGATCGATGACATGGGGGATCAGAAAGATTAGGAAAATAATAATGATAAAATCAAGAGTTACATAAAATTTAAAATTTAAAATATTAAAGTAAAAAAAATACATAAATGGGGGTGGGGTCCACATTAAATGCCACATCATTTCTAAGTTTCTCACATGAGAAAGATGAGCTACTACCTTCATAGGGGAAAAGATATTTTGGTAAGAACCTCTTAACTTTTCCTATAGAATCTTTACATTCAATAGGAAATTTTCTCCATCCAAAAAATATCAAACACCCCTTAATAATTTTTTCTTTTAAATACAGAATTCCTATGGAATTTGGGAACTTCTACAATGTTGCCAAATAAGCCCTAAATCTCATGTTAAGCTTCTATTTATAATTGGATCATTAATTTATTATTTTTAATAAATAATAACAAATCTGTATTTTTAAAAGAATTATTTTGGACTTTTTTACTTAATGATAACTCTTTTAATATCTAACATAATAGCTATAGGGTCATTTTACTCATTAAAATAGTCCTAGAGCCATGTTATCAAATATGAATCGTCACCTAAGAAAAGCCAAGAGCTACTTTTAAAACATTGTTTTGTGCTCTTTTATTTTTTTTAAATGTTTTGTTTTTCAAAACCTATTAAATTCATTTAAAAAAACATTTGTTTTTTTTTTAAATAGCATGTTTTGTTATACTCATATATATCAAATAAAATTATTATAAATATAAAAAATAATAATAGTTAAATCGGTTTAAAATATTTATGAGTGGTTTATACGTGCGAAATGAAATTATAAAAACATGCTATAATAATTTAAAATTTTAAACAAATGGGTTTTTAACAAATTAAAACAATTAATACATCACGCCCTGACCTATGGGTCCGGCACGCGACAACCGCCGTGACAACCCGAGGAGGGACACTCATGCCACTCAACCCTCAAGTCTCAGCACGACTCACAAAACCTTGAATTTTCACAATTGTGAACAAAAAAAATCACATATAAGAATATCCAAGGCTACAGAGTACAATTATATACAAAGGAAGCTACACACTCAATAATAGGGTAAAAGGAATTTAAGAGTTAAACAAGACATCATACAGCCAAGTTTTTCCAAGAAAGTAGAACAAGTAGCAATAGTATCCCAAAAATGCAAGTAGATCCATATACTTTATACAACGCAAACATGCCCGAAGATACACGTATACAAGACTATAGATGAAAAAAATATAACCAATACAAGACATGCCCAACACTCCACCTTGCTGCATCACCTTTAGAATCTAAAAGCTGGAAAGAAGGAGCAAGGTGAGTAACCAGAGCTACTCAGTGAATGGGTTAGCACAAGCCTAAGAGGATATTAAAACAAGACATGAATTTCCAAAATTATATTTTTACAATAATACAAATGATCTAGAAACATCTTTCATTTATAACACCATGTAAATTCAAGATATGAAACTTCGGTATTCAAAAACCAAAACATAGGTTTTTCATGAGTATAGTCAAAGCCTCAAAGCTTTTCATCCTGTATCTAGCAAATACAAGTATGTAAAACTCATAATGAATGTAAAACACTAATTGATCAAAATATAGTTTCCAACTCTCACAAATACCCAAATTGGCATAATAAGAGTTTAAATCATCAAGACATAAAACTCATCATCAATTAAACTTTTTTAAAGAATCTACAAGAGTTCAAGTCTCAAAAAAATCAACAATGACCTCAAAATACTCTCCTACTTAGCCACTGTAGAGACTAGGCTGAGAGCCTTCAAAGTCTTCATAACTTTGACATTGGTCCACCGGTTCCGTATGGTGACTTCGGCCTTCCAGTGTATCATCCAAATCAGGATTCTAGGCACTACCTAATAAGGACAAAACACGGATCTTCCATGCCACCTCTAAAAGCTGGCCCGTGGGGACTCCCTACTGCAGCAGGAGGGTTACAACCCCATCACCATCAACATCAATCAATGCATAAATATTTCATCAAAAAGGTCCATAACCAGGACAACATATAAATACAGGTAATGAAATCCCTATCCACAATTTTCACATGTCAATTTACATGGTTCTTGTCCAAGACAATAATCATAAATAGGAAATAAGCACCATTTCCATATAAAAAAAAATGAAACAAGTATTACATGTTTCTAAGTTTCAATTGCATTTCAAACCTGATATACCAATGTAATCATAAGCCTTTCAAATCGATTAAAACATCAGTTTAATATGATAAAGCCACCTATGATAAACATACTTTAATGTCCACATTCAAGTCAAACACAAGCATCTTATAAAGCAAAGCCAAAATCATATTCATAGATACCAATAGTATACTTTTGGAGTACATCGCATATATTTTTGAAAATATAATAAAATTCATCAATGCCAATATGGATTTTGGCCTAACTAACACTAGATCCACCCATAATCTCTCTAGCTTCACCTCTTAAACAATTCATTAATCATCACCCAAAATATACGAGTAAGTCCAAGAATAATTCATTAATCCTCTCAAACTTGATGTCACTACACAACCACTCACAATTTGATAAAGAAACATTCATCAAAGATTCTCAATAATTCACAAATCATTATCAACCTCAATTGCTCTTAAAAAAAAACAAGCTCAATTCACCCATAAGCAACTAATTACCAATTACACAAATTTACATATACTAAAGGCACACTAAACATGCAATTATATTTAAGTCATTACATGTATCTTTGAATGCCAAGAAATCAATCAAATCTTTTCATTCAAGATTTTCAATATGCCTACAAGACTTACACATCATCAAGTGGTCACTTACCCAGAGCATATAATTGATCAAATTTATCATGAACATCATTCAAACTTAAGTTCCTTAAAAGAGCATTGATACTCGCAACTCACCTTATTAACCTTACTAATATCAAATCCATTATCAAAACACTAGAAAGATACTTTCCAATTTTTAAAATATTAAGTCTAACAATTCATTAACCTTCACAAGAACTTTCAATTTATCAATATAAATTCAATCTAACTCTTAGCTTATACATCACATGTAGTTTGTCACTACTCTTCCAAGACATTTCCAACTTTTACAAGTAAATTGAGTATACATTCTAATTCAACTCTTAGATCAATTCCAACTCTAAGATAAATAAATATTAAATGTTTTCAATGCTTGAAGCTTCCATTGCTAATAATATTTCCTCATTTTGTTGCATGATTCTCTCTATTATACCTACAAAGTATCTAAGCTTATAAGCATTAAGCTAAACAATTTAAATGTCCACACCCCGGACAAGACCTAAAATTCAAAAATGAACCCAATATTCACATATCGGAAATGAAAATAATTTTCACCAGTGTATTAGCCAAAAGCAGTATAATGTATACAAGTTGCGTAATTCATTTCAGTTTTTTCAAATATCGATCAATAGCATAGAAACTCTTTCCAAACTGACCAAAGTATCAATTTAAATAGGATAAACAAGGAATCAATTTTAAATCAAACAAAGAAGACATTTAAATCATTTTTTTAAAGAAATGTGCATCAACTTAACCCACGCACAACTTAAGCAAGAAAAAAACCCGAGCGCTACTCCAACTCTAGCTCCTTGCCTCACGATGAGCCCTCACCACCTAACCAACCAAACACAGACACACAAGCAATGAAGTAAGCAAATGAAAAACAAAGGAAACCCTAACTTAGACATGCAATGCAAATCCCTAAACGAGGTCTAGGGTTGGCTAAGGCTGGATTTCAAGGTTTTGAAGGAGTTTTTAAGGTTCTTGGCTTAATTTTAAACCAAAGAAACAAGAGAAACAACCATGGTTTTCTGGTGCTACAACAAACTACATCACCTGCTATAGTAATCCCGATTTCAAGGAAGAAGAAGGTCATGGATTCAACAAGATTGAAGGAATACAGGGCAATACATAAACTCCTCTCATGCTTCTAATGCTCAATATGCAAGGATACAAATCTCAAGCTCTCATCCTCCAAATTCACAACCCTAGATATAACATGCCATCTAGACATCAAGGAACAAGGAGAGGTTAGGAAGCTTACCTCTAGATTTCAAAGAGAAGGAATGATGGACAAAGGCTTTAATCTACGAAGAAGGAGATGTTCAACCAAGGTCCTCTTTTCATCCAAGGGAGGGATGTCAAGAGAATGAGAGAAAAAAAGGAAAGAAAGACATTAAGAAGGCGATTAGAGTTGACAAAAAGGCCAAGCACGGGTGTGCTCCCCAAAGCACGATCGTGCTTCCTCTAGTGAAAATACTATATTAACAAGCTATAGTGGTACATCTACAGCGACACGGCTACAGTAGAAAAAGCACTACCACCTTGCCCAGAGCACAGTCGTGCAAACTGAAGCATGGCCGTGCTAAGGGCGTGCTTCAGCCCATGTAAATTATAGGTTTGCTGATTTTTTTCCTGCTAACTATTGTTTACATTACTGCAGCTAGTACTGTTCATTGTACTGTTCACATATATGACAATGCCGACTTGGCTTTCGTGTACTCTAAACCACTCGATAAGCCCTACAGAGGCAAATATAAAAAACACGACTAAGTTTTGAGTTAACACACAAAGAAAAAAAACTGAAATACCATATAATAAGTTTACAAAAGTTCAAAAATACTTGCGATAATAATAATAATTTTAATATTAATAATAATAATAATTTTTAAAAAATAAATAGTTTTTGTGAAATATAAAATCTAATATTTTTTAAATAATCAATAATAGTTAAGAAAAACTGAGCTCAAGTGAAAGTCTTTAAATTAAGAAGCTTTTTGGTGTTTTTATGTTCTCAAACAAGGTGATGACTGGCCATACGATGAGAGGGCTCTAGGGCCATTATAATAAATATTAGAAAAACTTAGAATTAAGTTAAAACCCCAAAATATTAATGTTATAGTAAAATGTAGTTCAAAATTTAGGCATATATGTGACCATGGATCTATCTCTATTTTGTGAGTATTTTTAGCGATTTGCATGTAATTTCCTATGGTGTAATGTTGTCTAGCCTGGTTAAGGTTGACAAAAGATTAAATCACAAACTATTTTTTAATTATTTTCCTTTTCAATTGATTTGCAGGTTCATGACCTCCATCAAAGAAGTAAGCACTTAATGTTAATCACCCCGTATCATATTATAGGAACCTCCTGTTAGGAACAAATGCAAACGATAGGTAAAATGAAAAAATAACAAATTAATTTTATTATTTTAATAAAGTGCACATTTTTTTTATATAAAAAATATTAGTTTGACTAGAGTTGCTAAGACCAAAAACTTTATTTCCCAAAAATATTATACTACCCCATATCATTTTTTTTTTTTGTATTTTTTGTATTTCCCAATATTAGTTTGACTATATAAGGCATATTTTCACCACTATAGACCAGCCACAAAAGATATCAAGTTTGCAACTAAAAACCTCAGTTGGAATAGGGATTTATACAATTTTAGCGGTGGATATAAAGTGTCGCTAACTAATCTGGGCAGATTTATAGCGGCGGATTAAATCTGCCATTATAGGGTAGTGACCAGACATCTAAACCCACCCTCTGCTATATATTGATTTTTAATCCAGAAATAAAAATAGAAACACACTCCTTGTTCTTATCCAAAAAATAAAAGTGCAACCTAGAAACCATTTAATGAACATAATTAAACAAAAAATAAAAGAGACCATTTCTTTTTTGTTATGAAAAGACCATAACATTAATGAATATATAACTGAACAAATTCATTGGGTTTCTTGTGATGAATATTGAACCACACCAAATATGGTCACTAGATTACCATTCTCTATATCATCTCTTGAGAGATTCAATGAAACTAACTACATTTGCAAAAATTTGGAAGGTGAACTTAGGATTACAATAGATAACATCATACATATCTCTATTTCTACAATTTGCATCATGTGTGCCTTTTGAAATGAACTTGCCATGATACATGGGCGACGATGTATTAAACTCTGGGAGAGGAGCAATGTCCACATTTATAGATTTACACAACATGAAATGTTTGAAGAATATCCATCGTAAATATTAACATTTTTTAACAAAGTACAAAATTTCTCTCTTTCTTATTTGTTCATTAACGTGCAGGAGGGATATAAGTTTTATTTCCAACACCAACATGATGAAGATTTGTTTTTATTCCCATCTCACACAGGGCTAAGTGAGCCTTCAGGGTATCTTTTACTTTTTCCCACTACATTAAGTAATGTCCCAAGAAGACTATTACACACATTTTTTTTTCTATACGCATCACACCCAAATTATGTTGTACTAAATTATGCTACCAATAGGATAGCTTGAAGAATATGCTTTTCTTCTTCTAGTTTTAGTAATTTTTAGAATTTTAATTAACAACTAAGATAAACTTAATAAACACTCCCTTAAATTCTAGAAGTGAATGGCAAGTCGAAATGTGTGGAAAGCTTCCACGGACGTTGCAATGGGGGTGGCTTCCTTCATTGTCCTCAAGCTTCCCAAAGTAAGATCAAAGAAGAATCTTGCCAAAGTGCGCTTCTCCCCTTGATTTCCACCTCAAAGCATCCTCAAATTTGGTCCTCCATTTTGGATCTTGCTTTGGATGGATGGAGAGCCAAGTGTAGAAGATGATGCTCCAACAAAATGCCCTAGAAATCCTTTTAAATACCTTCTCGGGTTTTCTTCATGGTCTGGCTTGCAGACGCAAGGATAACTGCAAGTCCTCGGGTTTTTTGCAAAAATTTTGGTAAAGTGCTACAATACTTCTATAGTAACTTTACTGCAGTAAATTTACTACAGTATTGGTACGATAAATCTCCAACTGTCTTGCGGGCATTCTCACGGCCGTAAGGTTGCTTGTAAAGAGAACCCGAGGCTTTGCCATTTCTTTAGTTCTTCATGCTATAGTGCTTGCTACATTATTGCTACAGTACCCGGAGCTCAATGACATCGTTTTCACTGCCAATTTCTTCCTAGATTGTGTTGTCGAGCTCACCTTGGCTTCTTGGAGGTCTGTAACATAAATGGAACCAATTAAACCATAAAAAGGGCATCGATTCATCAAGATATGCATGAATAGTGTAAAACTTATACGTATATAATACATACATTTAGGTGCTTATCATAAACTAGGCTAGCTTTTACTAAAAATTCAAAGATAATAAAACTCCAATTTATAAGATAAAATTCAGTAGGAAATCTAAGAGTTGAGGAAAAACATAGAGAAGTGAAACAAAACAACAAGGACTTGATAGCTCGCATTACCTTCTCTTTGTTCTAAGGAAGTGGTCGTTGCGTCAAGTGCAATACCTCGATCGATGGCATGAGATGAGCCATCCCACCAGTAAGCACATAAACCTAGGTCTAAAGGATAATTCAGGAGAAATGTATCAAAAGCGACGAGGATTGGGAGGGAGAAAGAGAGCGATCAGAGATCAAGAGTGTACCTCACGAGAGACGTCATCGGGTTTTCTTTAGGACTCTAGGGATAATAAGATTAATAAGACTTGAAAACAATAAGATTCCATCAAATAACCCCACTATTTGTATGATCTAAAGCAATCATTCCTATTAATCATCAAAATACTAATAAAAAAAAAGAAAGAAAGAAAAAAAAGAGATATGTAAATCCAAACCCATATTCCAGTAAAGAGAAATAAAATTCCAACAAGATGAATCGAATGCATGACAAATTAATTTTCAGCGATAATTGAATAAACCAACACCATCCAAAATCACAAGAAGATCGAAAAACAGATCGAAAAAAATAACAATGAGAAAAATCGAGCCAAAATCACCTTATCAGGATAGAGATACACCTTGTCCTGAAACAAGATCACAAAGCCAACTTCATCCAAGACTTTGGCAAAGTTTGTAGCCTCTCAAATGGTCTCGCCACCCCCATACCATCACAAGCCTTAAGGAGCTCCGAGTACTTAATTGCCTCCTTAACCTCCATCCCCAGCCTTTGTTTAAGCAACTCCATGTTCACCAGCTCATCAATCTCTTCGCCTCCGCGAAAGTTATATTCTCCTCCTCCCTGATCATGTCAGCTCCAGAGCCGAGGATATTTTAGGGGCTAGACAAGGAAGAATAGAGCGCCGTGATGGAGAGAGAGAGAGAGAGAGAGAGAGAGAGAGAGAGAGAGAGAGAGAGAGGAGACAGTCGGATGCTCGTGCAGTGCCGAAAGCGATGGGAGCCTCCGGCACTGCGCGGTGACGATGAGAGTGGAGGAAAGTTTTGCACTAGAAGGAGGATGAGGATCTCCACATGGGAGGCCGAGGCTTCTTCTCCTACATAGCTAGGAAGGAGGATTTTGGGAGGTCGAGGATGTTCAAAGTTGTCGAGTTGATGTTTTAAAGAAGAAGAAAAGGGAGAGAAACTAGAGAGGAGAGTAAGGGGACTCTAGGGATATAAATTTTTCTTTTTTCTTTTTGTTTTTTTAAGGAGTTTTGTTTAATATTTAATATTTGGGGGAGAAACTATTATAATTTTATATTTTAAAATGAATCATGAAATTTATATTATTATTTGTTATGCATAATAATTATAATATTATAATTACAATAATTTATTTATTTATTTTTAATTGATCTCAATTAAAAATATTTTTAAAAATAATTAATATCAAATATTTATTGGCAAAAAAGATAAACACATATTCATTTTTTTAATGATAATAGTTAATGTTAATGTTTTTAAAAAATTTATTTTAATACGTAATTGTTTATCTTAAATTATATAATCAAATTAAAATTATATGTCACAAATTAATTTATATAAAATAACAAGTGGATTGATTTTCATTGGCATCTATTTAGGACTCAACAGTAACTCTACCATTTTTTTGTTTATGTTTAACTATCTTTGTTTCTGTTTTAAATTTTTACATATGTGTATTATTTATATTTTATATAGTTTCAAATTTTATAAATTCTTGGTTAAATTTTGAATAGAAGTGCAAATAATACTCATATTCGTTTGTAAATTAAGTAGTTTTCATTAGTTTATAAATTAATTGATTAATTTATATATCCAATTGATTTTTTTATTGGCATCTTATTTTCCAGCATGTTCTTATAATTTATAGAATGAGTTATTATGACATTATTTTTTTTTATATTTGTTTAATAATGTTTAATTTTTTAAACTTAATTATGATTCTTAATATAAATTTCAAATTCAATTTTGACAATATTATGCTCTATCAAATATAAATATAAAAATTAAATAAAATTTTAAATAATATTGAGAGAAAATTTAAAGTGTTAATTTCACATTAATAACCCATGAAAATGAATCTTGGGTAAATTGTGGATAAATGTTTAGTATCAAAATCCATAGTCTATTTATCTATAAACATTTCTCCAGATAAATCCATGGGTAAAATTCAATCAAAAGTTTATATATTTGATTAACCAGGGATTACCCATAAATATTTTACAACGGATAACATGTCTGGGTAATTTGTGGGTGATGTTGCAAAGTTAAATTCCTTTTAAGTTACCCAAGGATTACCCACGATTGTAACACCCACAAACAACTTCGCTGGGTAATCTGTGGGAATATTATATTTACCCACGGATTACCCATGAAACATTCTTCCACACAAATATTCTTTGTGTATATTGTGGGTAATTTTTAGGTGAGAACTACCTTTATTATTTACCTACAAATTACACAGGGATGTATAGTACCTTAGTAAATCCGTATTTATTCTCTAGGTAAATCTGATATTTTTTATTTTATGAATTCTTTGCTATTTTGTGGGTATATACACAGGAAATACCCATGGAATGTGCCCTAGGTATATTGCCGTGGGTAAAATAAAATTTTTTTACTGGTGTCGGTCTAGCAGAAACCTGAAAGAGAAGATTGTGTCAATTAATACCAAAGTGGGAGATTGTTAGGGCCGGAAGCCTAAGTTAGTATTATATGACAAGCAAGGAGATGATGTGGCACAAGCAATGGTGACATGGCAAATGAAGTGACTTGGTAAACAAGGTGACAAGGATGATAACATGGAAAAGACTCTTGATGATGAGGCGAAAGAAGACATGAAGGCTGGAAATTCAATATAGGAGCTTATATTTGGAGGATCTCTCAAGAAAGCATATGGAGCTATCATTGGTAGAAGCTTATATTTGGAGAATCTCTCTCAATGAATCAAGAGGAGAAAATCTATTGAAGTTATCTTTCGTAAGAGCATCAACTTTGGAAGATCTCTCTTAAGGAGTGATAAGTGCTTGTGCGATATGAATGCGAAGCATTCTTTCCTTATGTTAAGCATTACCTTTCTCGGGTTTTTACACTAATATGCGTGTTTTTATGTTACTTTTATGCAGGTAGGGTTGTGAGGCCGATTATGAAGGAAAGAAGCCAATGTGGATCATAATGCACCGATTTTGGAGGAAATCTTGCTAAGGTTCAAACGCGAAGACATAGGTCTGTGAGATGCTAGAGTGTGTGCCAACCTTCTCCTATTTGAGTTAGTACAACCATTTGGAGGGGCACAAGGGCAGTCATACTCAAACATTCCGACTTATGAACATAGAACAAGATCTCCATCAACTTATCCGTCATTGAAGAAGCAAAGCGATCCACGACGTGAACGTGTGCCCGTTTTGCGTTACCTTGATGAAAGTATGGATTTGGGAAGTATTTCAGGCAGGATACTGTAGAAGAGCACTGTAGAAAAACTGCAGCAAAGTAATGTAGCAGCACTGTTCATAGCCGCCCGAGAAAACTGCAGAACAGAGAATCCACAGGGGCGTGTGGATCCCCGATTCCATCCCTATTTAAGGCCGATTCAGCCCCGATTTCAGCATTCTTTTTTCCATCTTTTCCCCAACTTGAGAGAGGGTTTCGGCTAGAGTTTTGAGAGGTATTGGCTAGGGTTTTGGAGAGTTTCTACGGCTCCGACATCGTCACCTCTTTGGAAGAAGGTTATAAGGGGAGCTTCCGTCGAGGTGTATCCTATACCAGATAAGGGGATCTTTGGACGACGAGTAGAGGACTTTCCACAAGACCATCGACACGACTATCGAGGGGGTTTTCTATGGATTCATTGCTTTTACATTCTATTTCTTTGATTGTAATTAGCTCCATGGAGAGCTAAACCCCTAGTGGGTACTTGGGTATTTGTGAACCCTAGGATGTATTCGTTTCATTGAATCTCTTTATTATGCTTTCAATTAATTGATGTTTATTGTGAGTTCTAACCTTGAATACTTAATTGTTTGAATACCCCCCTAGAGTGACACTAGGGTTGAGAGTTCTTGTTGGTAACCTTGTGAGTGAGTGACACACCACGAGTGTTAGACAAAGCTAGGTTGGAGAGGGTTGAGAGGGTGAGTCGAGAGGTACAGGAGCGTCCCCTTTCCCCTCCGATGTGTTAGATTCTACCTCCGTTCCTCAAATTCTTTGCATCCATAATAGAGTGAATGATCTAAGGGACGACCTTCCGCTGAGGCTTAGTTGCGGGTGCAATGGAGTGAAGCGTAGAAGTGATCTTAGTATCTAGGGCTTAATTGTGGTTAGGGACCTTCCACCTGGACCAAAGGGTTAGGTCTATAATTAGGAATAGATTTATCACTTGGAATCCCTAGAACTCATTACAATTCTATGCGAGTTCGAGGTTGAGAGGTTATCCAATCTCTCCTCAGGGACATGTATAGAGTTAGGCATAGTTGACCTTAGATTTGGGACTATGTAATGAAGGATTTCCATGACTCACTATTGCATTAATTAGGAAGCATAATAGAGGGTTCTTGCACTTGAAACGATTGCCCTAGGCAGAGCAATATCCGGGTACCCCATCTTTATCGATTGTCTTACCTTCTCCTTTACTTGTGCTCTCTTACTTGTTGTTTTTTATTTTTAAGAATTAAATCATTGTCACATATATCACTATTCACTTTTCACATAGTTAAGAAGCGATTAAATATTTTTATTCCCTACTCCCTGTGGATACGATATCCATTCATCCGGGATTATTACTTCGACAAACCCATGCACTTGCGGGATATAAGCAAATGGACCTTGTCAAGGAGCAAGCAAAAGGCATGTGGAGAATTTACAACTATCTTTGGAGATGAGATGTATTTGAAGACACAATGATATCTATGGTCACAACTAATTGATGAGATCAAAGCTATATAAGGCAAGTGGGTTGCAACTTCAAGAGCAAGCAAGCAAATTCCTAACCTTATGAAGTCAAAGACTAAATGAAGACACTTGTATGTTTGGCAAGTGAATCTATCAAGCAACTACTTGGAGGTAAGATCTCATCAACACCATATTTAGATTCAACTAAACATTTGTTCAGATTTGGAGAGAATCTAAATATGGAGGTAAAGCTAAATAAAGTCATGTTTATTGTAGTCAAAGAGCATCAAGGTGAAAGAATTTCTCATGAATAAGTTTAGCTTAGATAATAATTTAATCTATCTTTGGTAAGATCCGAGATGATTAAATCTATCTTTGGTAAACTCTTTTCATGAGAGATTTATTGAAGACCATATGACGGACATTCTAAAGAGAGGAATAATCTATTGGAGACTAAGGATTACATGGAGCTTAGTTTGGTGTGAAGCTATTTGAAGACACAAACTAAGAAAGGCAAGGGAAAGCCAACATGATTCTCAAGAACATAATTAGCAATGCAATTTGAAGAAAAAACCCAAGGCTAATTATGGATGGAGTTATTTGAAGACACAAGCTATTCAAGTACACAAGAGGTCTATGGCAAGATTTGATAGATGATTGAAGACCCAAGCTTGGATGAAGGAAGATCATGCTTAGAAAATATTGAGGAGCTAAACTTGGATGAGAGGAGATCAAGTTTAGTAACAATATATTGAAGGGCAAACTTGGATGAATGAAGATCAAGATTAATGATTTTGTGAAGACCAAACTTAGACCAAGTTTGGAAAGAAGATCGGGAGATCTTTGGAGACCATCTTTGGTGAGATGGATTCGTGCCTTAGTGGGTACGACCCTCGGGAGAGGGACTTGTTGAGATGACGTAAGTAAGGAAAGCAATTGCAGACAGGAGGAGCTCGGGATGAGTCAATTGCTATGAAGCAAACTGAAAGAACCGGGAGGGTTGAAGGTGTCGCAAATTCGGTTGTAACTAGGCTAGAACTCAATTAGGATCAGCAAGGTGGACCGCGTTGCAAGTCCAGTTGCAACAAGATTTGCAATGTCTAATTTTGGAAGGTGTCCAAGTTAGGAAGCCGCGGAGAAATATAAAAGAGGAAGGTTTGATGGGACGTAAGGGCATCCATATAAGATACATTGCTTTGAGATTTAGGATGAGCCACGAGTAAGAGACCCTAGCGTGTGAGTTGAGGAGTGTGGGCATTGAACAATCTAGAGAGGTTATTCTTTGTTGTGAGAGAGTGTGTGTGTTGTAACTCTTATTTCCTTTTCCTCTTTTGGTTGATTGTTTTCTTAGGGCTCAGTCCCCCAGACGTAAGCAAGGTTGTGCCAAACTAGGTAACTAATTTGCGTGTCTCCTTTTTCATGATTGATTGTGTGTGAGTTCATTACTTGTGAGGTTGAGAGAAAAATTATTACACCACTACCACTCCAGAACTAACATCTACTTTTATGATTCCTTATATCATTAATTAAGATTTATGAAGCCATATTAATTTGTTACTTATGGTTTATTAGAAGTGATTTTCTAATTGATTTTTTGAAGAAAAAAAAATGAAATTATTATACTTTAATGTGAGATTCAGGTTAATTTGCTAGTATCATCATCATATCATTGATTATTTGTGATATATATATATATATATAAATTATTTATGTACTTTAATTATTGCAACCAGTCCATTTTCCAAAGAGATGATTATTTAAATAAATATATTTATTTTTAAAATTTATTAATATTTAAAACAATACAAATTTAATATTAAAATATTTAATTTTTATTAATATTAATTAAATCAAATTTCAGTAACTTAAATAAAAAAAATTCTCAAACCCAATTTTAGCTCTTAAGGCTAAAGTAATAAATGTCTCTTGCTATATTTCTAACAAAACTTTGCTTTTATTTTTTAAAAAAACAAGATTGTCTAGTATGTAATACATTTAATATAATTATTAGAAATATAAAGTAAATTGCAGGAAAAACAAACTACTTGACTAAATTAAATTAATATATATCTAGTTATAATTAAAAATATCTAATGGGTGTTTTGTAATAAATTTGACTTAATAGCCATCCAAGATGGGGGTAATGTTAGCATGATTGTCTATATTTTATACAAGGAAGTACTAGAAAAACCCTCTAAAGTTTCAATTTTTCCTTTTAATCCCCCAAACGTGTGTGTTTCCGCAGGGGTCCCTCCTTTTGGTTTAAATTCCTTTTCAGCCCAAAAGCAGTTAACGGGCTTGACGGAGGCGTGAAATGGGTTGTGAAAAGATGTTGCTACCCTTGAGAGAGTTGAGTGCTGTGAAGTTAATTGAACTGGTGTGAAAAGACATTTTTACCCCCACTTTTTTATTGGGAACCGCTCGCGATGTTTGGTGATTGGACGGCGAAACCTCGGGAGTCGGGAACAAAACTCTCCCTTCTGCCAAAGGTCGCATCCTCTCGCCTTCTTCTTATATTGATGAACGCCGTCAAAGTCCTTTTTTCCGTTCATCTTCTTTCTTGCGAAACCTCGTCTTCGAGATCTCCGGGGACTTTCATCCCCGGTTCCCACTTGTTGAGGAATTTCTTTGGCAAAGATCTCCGGCGAGTTTGTGTGAAAGATTGTCGAGTCACCTCAAGGGAAAAAGGCAGCACAAAGGTGAGAAGACATATCTAATTGCCCTAGAAGGAGGGTTATCTGAGTGGGTTTCCATATTTTTAGTGTATTGTTGTGCGATTCATTTGATAATATCGACATTGTTGTGTAAAGTTTCTCACTTTTCCTGTGTATAGTGTCTGGTTTGTTGTGTAAAAATGATACTTATCTCTTAGTGATTGAGTTTGTGTTTGTTTTTTTTTTTATATAGATCAAAAGATGGCAACAATACTTGTTAATGCTCGGTGTTATCTGGGCCCAGTTGTTGAAACCATTGAAGAGTTGAAAAAACTAATGAACAGGCGCCATTGGGAGATACTCCGCGGTACGCAGTTTGCCCATTTTATGGACATCGTTCCCGTGTTACAAGAGAGAGGGGTTCTCGATGTGGTACTACAGTTATACGACGAGAACCGCCAAATGTTTAAGATAGGACAAAGCATGCTTCCGTTCAGGTCAGAAGATGTCACTCTCATCCTAGGCCTCAGTTAACATGGAGATACTGTCTCTTTCAAGCACGTGAGGGTCTAGTCAGAATTTGAGAAGAACGTTCTTCATAACATGCACAACCATCATCGAGATGCAATCAAAGATAGCCTACTGAGAATTGTGCGCAGTAAACACGGTGATGAGGAGGCCTTCGTGAAGCTACTTGTAGTGTACTTCATGACGACGATTCTGTTCGCCAACACTTGTCTAAATGTTCCACCATTCGTTGCAAGGTACGCCGATGATCTGGGGTCACTAGGCCATTACGCATGGGCGCACGCTACTCATAAGTGGATGATGGAAGACGTCCCTGCGACAGCCGCCCGTGTCAAACTTCGTTGTAAAGGAAACTGCCCTAGTGCAGGGTATTTGAGAGGTTGCTCCATTTCTCTGATTATTTGGTTTTATGTGGTGACGGGCAGTGTCAAGAAACAAAGAATAGGCAAGACATCCCCATATCATGTGCTATGGGATTCCAGTTTCATCAAGTCGGCGTCTATTGAGCCACTATGGAACTCAATCAAAGGAAGAAAAGTAAGGAAATCCTATTGCTGTCTAAAATGATTGGTGATTTTATGAATGTGTTATTTCTAATGTTTGTAATGTTGTACATGTGTATGAAATCATGTTCCTGTGTATAGTATCATTTTCATGTATATGCTATACTGTTCCGGTGTATATTTTTGTGTTTTCTGTGTATATTATATAATTACTGTGTATAACGTTCTACCCATGTTCTAACGTTACGATGCCTTGTATTTACTTGGCAGTTCTCCGAACTTCTGCCAGTTAACGACGAGGAGAATATGTTAGTTGGTAATTTCAAGCGTCATCAGAAGCAGACCCGTGTTAGAGCATCGGAATCAGGCTACGATACAAGGCAGTCCCGTCGACAAACAAGGCCCCCGGCCGCTAGGAAAAAATCAAGCCCTGAGCCAACAAAGAAGCGACGCCGGAACCAATCCCCCAACCACCCCTCAAGAAATTAGCCATCGACAGTTATCGGCAGAAAGGCATGGGGAGGTTCCGCAAAGTAACGATGAAATGCAGCGGTTATTAAATCAAGTATTATCAGAGTTTCGTGACCCGCAAGCTCGTATAGATGAGCGTGAATGTGAAGATAAAAAGCGAAAATGGTCTAGGTCATCGTCCCCGCATCAGGATTTAGTCCCCCCTGTGAAGGTAACTGAGATCAGTCACCCCCTACGTCAGGACCGTGCCCTAGTCCTAGCGTTAGGTTCAAAAGGGTTGCATGGCTTCGGAAAAGCAGTTATACGCAGTACAATATAAAGTATATGGGCGATGCAGACATCCCTGCACCATATGATGAAGAAGATTTGGAGGATGTTCAAGTCCCACCAGCAACTACTCAGGAAAAAGAGCCACAAGCTGCATCACAGGTTCCCGCTTCTGATCGCTCCGTCCGTAGTGACGAAATTCCCGTCCTAAAGTCGGAATAGAAGAGACATAAGCTGCATCAAAGGCCATGGATGAAACTCCACCTGATGTCCCACCTCCTGAAGGCGCAGCAGCCAACAAGATCACGGTCGAGGCCAAAGATGGTCCCCAAAAACGTGTTACACGACTCATTGCTGCGCAAGACAAGCATCAAAGCAGTCCATCTCCAAAAAAAGTTCCACCAAAACAAGCCCAGTGAAGAAGACACCGCCTAAATGGGTTTCACCAAAAAGACTCCCACCTAGAAAGGCTCAACAAAGAAGAGCTACAAGGAATAAGGGTCCAGCACAAAAGAACAAACCTGCAAGAAATGTTTCCATCTCGAGTGCCGACTCCAGAAATGATGAGGCAGCATTACGTGGTGTAGACGCACTACTTCAATCCCTGAACTCTTTGAGAAAGGAAAAACATGCAGAAGCGCCATTCGCGATGGTCACATACCAGCCTCAACAGGAAGGGTAGCCGTACTTCGAGGAGCAAAAGGAGGCTGACATTGTCTTCCTACCACAGAAGAAGTCCTACCCGTGTTAGGGAAGGCTCAAACAATTTGAAAAGGCAACACTCACCATCTTCCTCAACACACGTGTCGATAGGTACTATTTCGTGTGTAAATTATATTTTTTATTATGTATATTTACAGTTAAATGTGTATATATTTTGTTTCATGTGTGTGTATTTAGGTTAATGTGTACACATTTAGTTTACTGTGTTAATATTTACTTTCGTGTGTATGTATTTGATTTCCTGTGTATAAATATTGCTACATGTGCGTATGCATATTTATATTCGGTTGTGTGTTTCTTTTGTGTAGCTTTGTCATCTGGAGGGATGATAACAACCACGGGTATACCACCCGTGCCCATTTGTTCATCCTCCTTGATGAGAAGGAAAATGTTACGATGATGTATTAGATGCCCTCATACTCATACTTCGTGCTGAATTGCTAACAAATCCTTTGGCATTCAAGAGACGTGGCGTTGTCACACGACCCTTCACTCTTGCTATGTAGAAATTGCAATTCGCTGTGGAACAGGCGGTGTACATGATGCAAGATGTCATATACGGGTACCAAACAGCAGACATTATACTTATGCTAATCCTACTTCATGGTCATTACCATTTGCTCAGTTTTGGACAATGAGAAGCAGAAGTACATGCACTACTCCTCAGTCATCTCCGACATTTATGATTCTGACGCCGTGGACATGGTCAGTGCCGACAATATCTTATAGAAATATGATATGCTTTCCTATGCGCTTCTATTTAGTAACTAACAGGGTTAATTAAACTGTTCAGCAGGATCTTTTTGAACTATGCCTGGAGGTCAACACCAAAAGTAATCTATTTTGAGACCTCCCACTTGAGCATGTATGGGATTGCCCCCAGCAGACACCCGACATTGTTGATTACCCGGTCTATTGCATGCGGTATATGGAGCAGCTTCTTACCAGGAAAGAATTGTCCATATCACAATTGGACGTCCAAATCTTCCGGCTCCGATGTGTACCCCTGCATACTTTTTGACGCGATGAGGAGAAAAATTATACCAAGCATTAGTGCGAAAGAATGACACCGATGGTGAGAAGAATGTGGCCGGGGAGAAGGACAGCCAAGCTTCCCAGGAAATAGAAGGTGAATCAGCCGCCTGAGAGAAGGAGGCCTCCGGGGAGAAGAAGACCGATGGGAAGAAGAATGCCGCCGGAGAGAAGGACAGCCAAGGCGACAAAGACATAGAAGGTACAATGGAGGCTGCCACGGACAACAAAAGCGACGGTCAGAATAACACAGCTAAATAAAAATGTCATAAAAGTCGTGCTTCCGAACATGTGAAAGCAAAATCAAATGTCATATGCTAGCGTGAGGTTTACAATGGTCAGTCCGCTATAACTGCATTGCATTATCGCCGGTTATGGCCAATCTCGTGGCACCGGCTACAATGTAATTCACGGACATCGAAAGCTTTTGACTATTCATTTCCTTCTAGGACATCCTGGGCGTTTCTTTGATATTAGTGGCCGAAGTCGTAGTGGATGGTTGTCGTCAGATGGTTTGTGATTGTCGGGAACAGGGGATATTTGCATACGCCCGATGATATCATTCCACTGTGAAGTAATCAGCAACATAAGAATGGACATTCGTGTTAGTTTGCATAATCGCTACACATGCATACTTGCATGGTAGGCCATGTATTTCCCACCTTCTACATGAACAGCTACGAGATTGGAGGCTGACCGCGTTGTTGTTATTGTCAATGACTTCGTACGTGTTATAAGTAGAACGACCAACTCTAAGGAAACGACTTTCATCAACGATTTGCTCAACCTTTTTTCGTATTTCAAGACAAAGGTGTGTATCCTAGTTATTGCATTGTTCACGTCTTTCGGCTAACATATTCATAAGTTTAAACCTGCAAAACGATAGTTGCAGAGAAAATTTATTATATACACATAAATAATAAATATATACACAGGAAACGTAATATATACACATGAAATATGGAGTTATACACATTAATGCTAATAGTTTACACATGAAACAAAATATATACACACGATACCTGTATAATACACATAAATGCTAATATAGTTCATGGAAACACATGACAATATCCGATAGGTGACTGGTAACTAACCTGATAGAGTCAACCATGCTTATTACTGGTAGATGTCATGCCTCTTTAATCCAGGCGTTGAAGGACTCTGCCACATTCGAATACATCTCGCACCATCGCATTCCTTTAAATATATAGTTCGACCAATGGTCAACGTCAGACTTATTCATCAACCAACCATGTGTATCGGCTGATAGACATGCAAGTTCATGAACTGCATTATCAAACTCTTTGGAAGTGTATGCATACGCAATTTTGACGATTACTGCCCAGCATTGCATTCACAAAGCTTTACCGAGGCTAGAGTTGGTCTTCATGAAATTTGCCTCAAAATGTCATAGGTAATAACCATGTGGTGATGAGGGGAAGACTCATGCGACGGCATTGACCAAGCCATTAAATCGATCTTATATGAATGTTATAATTTTATAATAGGTATCTTTACTATATAAGGCTTCTCCAAGAGTAGCAAGAAACCTAGTCCAGTTCTCATCAGTTTCATTGTCGACGATAGCAAATGCTACATGGAATAGGCCTTCATTGCCATCTTTGGCTGTAGCCCTTAGCAGAATCCCGCCATACTTGGCTAGCAAATGGGTTCCATTAATAAAAGGTAATGGCCTGCACCTGTGCTGAACCCCAATAAACAAGCCCTGAATGAAAAGCACGCTTAAAATGCTCGCCGTCATTTTCAATGGTTACCATAGAAGCAAATCATAGCTACTAACCTCGCTGCCATGAATTGCTGACCTCACAACCTCCTTCCCCATCCATGTGCGCTTGTATAGAAGACAAACATTATGGTCACGTAATGTCTTTATGTATGTCAATAGCTCTGTATAATGGTGTTTATTTTAATTTTTGTATGACACGTTCGGAAACCCACTTTTTGCTTACTTTTGGATGGGCTGTCGTACCAATTCCTCCACCACAAATGTGAGTTGCTTGCATTGTCTTCAGCCGGAACGCGCCATGAATTCCCTCTTTAGAAGCTTGCACTCGCCATTAGCATTTTTGAGCAGCACACCTTATAGTCACCCGAAGTTTGTCATTTTTTATAAATGTAAAGTCAAAATTTTTCCTTATAGCTATTCTTCGCTGGCATTCTTTAAAGTGGTCTGCATTCTCAAACCATTGGCCTAATTGTATAATGGAACCATCATGGGTATCGGTAGACCCGGCAATACTGCGCGCCCAAGAAGGATTATGTTGGGAGAGAAAAATATCGCCATTGGGGTTGACGTTGTTTGACAACGATTCTCTGCAGTAAAAAATACACACAATAAAAAATTATACACAGGAAACATATATCATACACAGTAAATGTATAGTATACACAGGAAACAAAAAGTATACATACGAAATAGATATTATACACGGGAAATCAAAATAAGATACAGGAATCTTGTATTATACACAGGAAACATTTTTAATACAGTAAGATATTCTAATACACATGATATATTAACAAAGGAAGACATAAACGATAAGTAACCAACAATATAAGTTATTGTAGTATTACAATGGGATCAAGGAGGCCGAGTTTCCATCTACAGAGACACTGGCATCCTTGATGATGATGTCCACGACAAATTTATTGAAACTGTGGTATATATGACACATACGTTGAAAATCAACGTTAGACTTAATCGGGCAAAGCGTTTTTTATGCGTCAAGCGTTTCAAACTTCACTTTCACTTGAGAAACATCTACGGTCCAGCGAGCACATATGTCACCCATGGCTTACTCCCACGAACTTAAAATGGTGAATTAAAGCACACGTCATTCACCTTTGTATCGCGCCACGGCGGAAAATGATTCCATTGTTGCTGACGCCTTCATGGAATTCCGAAAATAACAAAAGTGATTAAGCTTCGTATATTACAGATGTAAAAGCCTGCTTAATTGGACTTAGCAATAAGAATAAGAAGAAGAAGAAGAATAAGAAGAAGAAGAAGAAAACAAGATGAGCAAGATGACCAGAAGATGACGAAGACGAAGGTTAACAAGATGAAGTTGATGAAGAGCAGGTGAAGAAAATGATGTATAAGAAGGAGAACAACATGAACAAGATGAACAAGAAGAACAACAAGAAGAGGAAGAAGAAGATGCTGAAGATGAAGAAGGAGAAGAAGAAGAAGAAGAAGAACAACAACAACAACAACAACATGAGCAACAACAGTTTACGTATAAATATCAATTAAACAAGGTGAG